>NC_028357.1:1812115-1825265 GCF_000741045.1 Vigna radiata var. radiata | reverse complement strand
ATATATATATATATATATATATATATATATATATATATATATATATATATATATATTTCTCAAACTACTGCTCCTTTTCTCTTCCTATCACTTACAACTCTTCATTACTCACTAATTAACTCTTACTTTTTCCTTCTCTCTGTGTTAATCATTCACTTATTCTTCATTATTGCCAAATTATGTTGAAGTTAATGCTGTAACAATCTTCAGATAAAACAATTTACTTTCTTTCATAAAATAATAGAGAGAAGAACAAACAATCGGAAAGGTACCAACACTCAACAACTCTCAACTTTGCCACCTTTGCCTGTCAGTGTCCTTGTTCTTATTTTCTTTAACATTTTATAGACTCTACCTATCTTTCTTATTCTAAACTTTGTTTTTTCTTTTTATCTCATATAAGATATATTATCATTTTATGTTCATCTATTTATTTTTGTTTAACTTGATAACAGGAAAATAGATTTTAAATTTAATTTAACTCTACAAAATATATTATCTTTTTAATTAATGTTTAATTTCTAACATACTTATTTACTGTTGAAATATACATATATCTATTCAATATTAATGAATGATTATGTAACAATTCAATAATAAGTAAAATAATAGACATAAAAAATAACAAATTTTAATAAAATATATTTTAATATGATTATATATATTTATTGATTTAATTATAATTCACATTGATGATAATAATAATATTAATGTTGATTGATACAAGTAAAATAGAGAAAAAGATAGTTTAATTGGTAAGACCTTATTTCTTACTTATTTGAGGTGAAATACACTTTTACACATAACTTTTTATGGCTAAAAATAACTTAAACTCGTGCAAAGAGTCAAATAATACTTTTATATTTAATCTAATCATATCATGTTATTCAATCACAAAGAACTTTTTTATATTATTTCTTTTCCCATTTAATCTATTTTTGTCTCTTTCTCTATCTTATTTCCAATCAATGTATTTTTTTTCCTGCTGTGTAAAAGTGTAAAAGTTCAGGCCATGTAAAATAACTTAGTCATATGTATTGTTCAGTTTGGTAGATTTGGTAGGATTGAAGATGTGTTTTTTCTAATGAAGACATTTGTGCTTTAATTTTTTATTCTTAATTCATATTTTTTTCTTCGTACTTTTATCTAATTGTTTGTCATTTATCTTGCAGGACGGATATGTCTTATAAAATCTTATTATTTGTCATTTATCTGAATAAACTTACCCGCACTAAGTAATATCGATAATAATATATACTTACACATTTTATATTTTTACTTTACCATTGATCGTATTTTTTAAAACTAAAAAATAATATAGATTAATCTATATTAAAAATAAAGTTTAATATTTCAATAGGTTTTTATTTTCGTCATGAATTTTAAATAGGTCTCTTTCTTTTTCGACCACTCAATTGAGTTCTTATTTTTGTAAAATTGAATCAAATAGGATCTTTCCGTCAAATTGAGATGACACCGTTAAGAAGAATATGCTGACAGTGTAGTTTTTTATTACATGTATTAAAAATGTGACTGAATTGTATTTTTTTTAATTTTTGAATTAAAAACTGAAGTATAGGACATACTTTATTTTTTAATTCAAAAATTAAAAAAATACAATTCAGTCATATTTTCAATGTCACGTAATAAAAAACTACACGATCAAGATACTCTTCTTAACGACATCATCTCAATTTAACGGAAAGATCCTATTTAATCCAATTTTAAAAAAATAAAGACTTAACTCAAAACACCGAAAAAGAAAAACGTATTTAAAATTCTAGACGAAAACAAAGATATTAAAACATTAAACCTAAAAATAACGATACACAGTTCATCAACTTAACACATCAGAAATTTTGACATTAAGAAGATGGTAAGGGACATGATTGATCTAGGGTTGATGATTTGTTTAAGGATTGATGGTGTAAGTGGGAAGAGCTTTAATTAGATTTAGACATATTTTGTTTGGAAGTTGAGAAGTGGACAAAGTACGGAATTCCCTTTCTAAAGGGGTACGTCCCTTCAACACTACAACTGTAAACCACCAATTTTTTCAAAGACACATCGCAGAATGCCCCCGGGAAACGAGAAAGGACAGGGAACATACTCTCATTTTTCTGTTCAACTCTTGTCACACCAATTTTCTGTTACATCATTTCATAAATATTATAAATCTTCATTATCACCATTCATATATAATCTAGATCATCAATATCATACATTTTTCAATTCTATTTAAGTGCTAACTCCACTCATAAAACATCCTCATATAATACAAGGAGACCCACCCAATAAAGTAAAACTCAACAAAAATTTCTCACTAGTATAAACAAAAATTTCATACTAATTAACAAAATTAGTATTGGGAAATATCAAATAGTTTCATATATCTACAAATAACTACAAAGACGATATCATGGATAATTGAAATATAACATCCTCTTCCAATCTTTAAAAGTGTTTTCAAAAAATTAAATTATAACTAGATCTTCAAACTCTAAAATTGACAACACTTTGGAGGTAGTGATTAATCTAAATATGTTATCTCAACTTATTGAATACTCATTCTTAAAAAGAATGAAAAAATAATTTTCAAAGACAAATTATGGTTTTCTTTAAAAAAATCTTTGTTACATGTTATAATTATATATAATTTGAATGCAAATAATATTATAATTATATATATACTTATATATAGGAAGAAAATTCTTCTTCTATCCTTTATTTCTTTTAAATTTAATTAACTATTTATAAAAAAAATGACCCACATACGCTTAACGTATGTATTTCTACTAGTTTCATATAAAAGATATGTATCACTAATGAAACAAATTAAAAGTATATATACATAAATTTGAGGATATAATATTTATATTACGTATTATTTTTTAGTACCTTTGAAATTGTATTATTTATGTACACAATTTAAAAATATTATGAAACTGAAATATTCAACAACACTTTTTTATTCAAAACTTTGGTAGCAATTATTATTTTTATTTAATTTAAACTGTATATTTCATAAAGGGGTTTGTTTGAGGAATTTGAAAATGTATTAATGTTATTGTGAAAATATATGCATTAAAGACTTATATTTAGTTTTATTTGTAAAAATTTCTTCAAAAATTATGAAATAAATAAAAAAATTGTTGGTAAACGTAAAATATACTGATTGTGTTATTGCATGAAATAATATAAGTTAGACATGAAAATAGGGAATTTTATATTTTTATTCTCTAAACTTTTAAATAGAATTGGAGTTTGTGTTTAAGATAAATTTTGTATTAATTTTATCTTCACTTTATGAATGTACCATATACATTAAACGATTTATGATATGCCATTATTAGTGTAATTCTTTTAATGACAAGTGTACTAGTCTCACAATAATAAAATATACGAAATTATTATTCTTCCAAAGAACTTGTACAAATCATGAAACAATTGTTATTGACAACTAATTTAGACATGTTCATAAATTGTGTTGATGTTTGGAATTAAAACTGTACAAAAACAAAAGATTAGTTTTAGAATTTTATCAAATGCTTGGAATGTGAAATAGATCAGAAATTATATGATAAGTTATGGTTAGATTATAGTGCATCTCACTGTCATGCACCAAATACTTACTTTCTTTCAAATTTAATATTAATGTTAAGTCTACTTAAATAAATAAACTTAAGTTTTCTCATTAAAAATCAATTTCATGAATACTTTATAAGCAAACCTATTTTACATTACTAGTTTAAAACAAGGTTTAATACTTATTTTGGTCCCTCCTTTGGGAGGGTTTGTTCAAATTGGTCCCTTCGTTTTTAAAAAGTTTACTTAAGTCCTAAATTTCGCAAAAACTGTTCAATTTGGTCCTTTTTGGTTACGGCGTTAAGTTTCTTAACGGCACAGCTGCCAGGTGGCTAATATGTGACTACGTGTAACGTTATGCTTTGCTACAGGTTTAAAAAATAAAATAAATTGTGACGTGGAATATTGGAAATAGGTTTAAATTAGAAATTACAATTAGGGTTAGATTAGAAATTGGAATTAGGGTTAAATTAGTTTGGGGTCAAAATTTCGAATATGATTGGGAAAATGAGAAATTGAAGAGAACATTGTTTAGGGTTCATACCATCGTCTTCGTCCATCAGCGCTGTAGGAGGTGGTTTCGTCAAGGTTCTTGATTCGTCAAGGTTCGTGATTCGTCAAGGAGGTTGTGTCGTTCGTCATCGTTGAGGTTAGTTTTGTTACTTACTCATTTCAATATTAAGTGTTTGTGGTGTGGATGATTAAAATATGATTATGTTTGTGTTATTGAAAGTTAAAATATGATTATGTTTGTGTTATTGATGCTTAAAATATGATTGTATTTGTCCTGTTCATGGTTAAAATACGATTTCATTTTTGTCGTTTTCGTTGTTGAATGGGGTCCCCTGTTGGGTGTTGAAATTGGTCCCCTGTTGGGTGTTGAAAGTGGTCCCTGTTTGTTGTTAATTTGGTCCCATGGGTCTTAATTTATGAAAGTGGTCCCCCTTTTCATTTGCAGGGTAGGGTTTGGGATGGGTGACGAGAGGTTTAAGGTCGTGGTCCACCACGGTAGGACCTTAGTAAAGGACGTGTGTCCCTTTCAGTATATAGGTGGGCATATATCATGTTGGGACATTGACCCCGACACATGGAGTTATTTTGGAGTTGTTGCTTCAATGAAAGAAATGGGTTACATGGAAGTAGAGGAGTTAGTTTACAGCATTGATAATATTTTACATGGCCTGTGTGACAATAGTGGAGCTATGAATATGATGGAAGTAGCTAGATGTTTGGGGAAAGCGCACTTATTTGTCGTGCATAAAGTTAGTGAACCAGAGGTTGTGGAAATTGAGAATGAGAAAGAGAATGACATCCTTTACCTTTGTCAAGGGCCTGCAGAGAGTGGTGGGGGTAATGGGTTTGAGGCAGTTGAGGTGGACAAAGTTGGTGCAGTTGATGTTGATGAAGTTGGTGCAGTTGAGGTTCATGAAGTGGGTGCAGTGGAGGTTGATGAAGTGGAGGTGGAAGTGGAGGCAATGGAGGAAGTGGAGGAAGTGGAGGTGGAGGTGGAGGCAGTGGAGGAAGTTGAGGTGGAGGCAGTGGGTGCAGTGGAGGCTGAGGAAATGGGTGCAGTGGACGTTGAGGAGGAAGTAGAAAACAGTAGTGAGGAGGAAGTGGAAGTGGATACTTGGGAGTCTTTGGATGAAGTAGAAAACATTAGAGGTTAGTGGTGAAGATCACATGGTGGAAGATATTGGAAGGGGGTTGTCTGATGATGATTCGGAGTCAGAACAGTTGTTAACTCCAGAAGGTAGTGAAGGTAGTGGTAGTAAGGAGGATGACAATGCTGCCAAACCAAGTCCATGTCCGTTTCCTAAATTTGGAAAGCAAAAGTCAATGGTAGACTACAAATGGGAAGTTGGTACTATTTTTAATGATAAGGAGGATTTTAAGGAAGCAATTAAAAACTATGTTATTCATACTGGGAGGGATCTTAAGTTTGTAAAGAATGATAAGCGTAAGGTTCGGGTGAGATGCATGGGTGCACAAAAAAAGTGTCCATGGGTAGCTTACTTAGGATATTTGTCATCAAGAAAGATTTGGCAATTAAGGAAGATTGTTGAAACCCATGCATGCAGCAGATAACTAAACATAAAAATGATGAATAGTAAATGGTTGAGTCATGAAGTAGATAAGGTGTTGCATGATAATCCAACTATAAAGGTACAAGATATACGTAATAAAGCACTTAGGAAATGGAACACCAAGGTCTCAATTTCCAAAGCAAGAAGGGCCAAGTTAATGGCAACAAATGAACGTGAAGGAGACTTTAAAGAGCAATTTAGAAGGATTCATGACTATGGACATGAGGTCTTGAGAAGTAACCCANGTTCAACTGTTAAGATTAAAGTGAACAGTGATAATGGTGAGGCCATTTTTGAAAGAATTTACGTATGTTTGGATGCATGTAAGAAGAGTTTTGCAAGTTGCAGGCCCATCATATTTTTAGATGGTTGTTTTTTGAAAGGTATATATAAGGGAGAGTTGCTAACAGCAGTTGGTAGGGACCCAAATGNCCAAATGCTTCCCATAGCATATGCAGTAGTTGAAGTTGAAAATAAAGATAGTTGGAGTTGGTTTTTGCAATTATTGATTGAAGACCTTGGTGGTAATCAAATATGTAGAGCATGCACGTGGATGTCTGACCAACAAAAGGTACATGCACTACTTACAAATTTTCCTTTTTTTGCAGTTTATGCTTCATGTATGTATGTTTCATTATAATTGGTGTTGTTGTCAGGGGTTGCTACATGCTATTGAAGACCTTTTGCCTAAGGCAGAACAAAGATTCTGCATAAGGCACCTATATGCTAACTTTAGGAAGCAATTCAGTGGTCAAATACTGAAGAATTTGATGTGGAGTGCTGCAACAAGCACGTACCCCCAGGCTTGGGAGAGAGAGATGCTGAAGATGAGAGCAGTGAATGAGGAAGCTTATAAATACCTCATAGGTATTCCACCAAGGTACGTATGATAAATACCTCATCCCTGTGACATGCACATTGTAATACGTCATGTATGATGACCCAGTTTCTTCCTTCTTCTGGTCTAGGTTTTGGTCAAGATCTAGATTCACATCTCAAGCAAGTTGTGATAGTCTANATAACAACATCAGTGAAGGTTTCAACAGTGTCCTCATTCATGCTAGAGGAAAACCAATAATCACATTGCTGGAAGATATTAGAGTTTATTTGATGAAAAGGTGGGCCACGAACAGAATGAAGGTGGCATCTATGGATTTCAATGTTTGCCCAAAGATCAAGAAGAGATTATTAAAGGAATCTAAGTTGTCTAGATATTGGATTCCAAGGTAATATTCTTCTTCTGTCTTATTTATGTTTACTTTCAATTTTTTAACATAGTTATTTATGTTTATTTGTTTCAGCTGGTCTGCAAGGAGGATTTTTGAGGTTAGGCATGTGTCAGCTGTTGGGAACAAGTTCTCAGTGGACTTGGATGCTCGTGAATGTAGCTGTAGGCAATGGATGATCAGTGGCATCCCATGTTGCCATGCAGTATCAGCCATGCAGTTTATAAATTTACAACCAGACACTTTTATACCAATTTGGTTCATGAAATCCACATACGAAGAGACTTATGCATCCATCATTTATCCTGTGAATGGCCACCTCCTATGGGAAAAAACAAGCTTCCCTGATATAATGCCACCAGTAAAGAGGAAGATGCCTGAGAGGCCAAAGAAGAAAAGAAGATTGGACCCATGGGAGCTAACCAAGGATGGAACCCAGATAACTGTTGGTGGGCATAGAAAGAAATGTAGCATCTGTCGTCAATTGGGGCACAACAAAAAAATATGTCCTCTACGTCCACCCATCATAGAACAAACAGAACCAGCAAGTGACCAACCTCCTCAGCCACAAAAAGCACCAAGTGACCAACCTCCTCAGCCACCAGAAGCACCAAGTGACCAACCTACCCAGCCACAAGAAGCAGCAAGTGACCAATCAACTCAGCCTCCAGTACCAACACAAGATTCCATGACAGAACCAACTCCACCAATACTTAGGAAAAAGTTAACAATTAGAAGAAACGTTGCATAGATTGAACTCTCTTTCTTTATTGAGAGTGTGTAGGACAGTAGCTAAGTTTTTATGTATGTTATTTGAAGTTAGACATTTTATCTTTCATATTTGAATTTGGACATCTTATGTATGAATTTGGTGATATTGTGTATGGCAGTATCTTTCTTTGAATTTAAACATGTTTGACTGGATGTACTGAATATTATGTGTCAAACTGTTGTTTGAATGTTCTTTTAGGTTAAGGTTTCCTTACCATGCACTGGAATTATGTTCAATTTAAGGGACCATTATGCACAATTTTTAACTAAAAGGGGGACCAAAATGAACAATTTTAACCAAAAGTAAGGACCAAAATGCACAACTTAAAACGAAACTGAGGACTATTACGAATTTCATTCAACTAACCCAGATGGTTCAAGTTATATTACAACAGCAGCTCATAATACACAAACACAACATTGATTCAAGATTGCCCACCTAACATCAACCTAAGGGCACTCAAAACATTACAACATGAACTCAAAATACATGAACACAACATAAATTGCACATTGGTCACCTAACATCAACCTAAACACACCCCCAATATGATGATGTTAAGCACAATAACAACAACCCCAACTCCAACTACGAACTTCATCTTTCTCTGCAACTATTTCACAGCACTTTCCATATCACTGGTCCTCTTGTTGCTTTCCCTCACATTTGTACCATCTCTATCATCACCGTTCTCTTCACCAAACCAATTGAAAAAGTTACATGACATCCCACTTGTAAATGCACCCTATTACTCACAAAAAACACAAAAAACTGTCAACATAGGAAATCAATTAAACATAAAAGTGACTTTGCTATTACAAAAACCTTATAATGACGACATGCCCAAAATTGCCTCCCAGCATTCCTTGCAGTTTTCGAAACTTTCAGTATAGCAAAATCACCACAGTAGCAAATAGGGGTTATCCCAACACCCCTCGAAACAGCACCCTGTGATGAATGCGAAGCTCCTTTGCCCGTTGTCTTCGAACAAGAACAACCACTTTGTGAAGAAGCCATTCAAAACTCTAAATCCTAACCTTTTGACTGTCCAAAACTTTGGAGCAAATGACCACAAACCCTAACCATGGCTTTTAAACTTGGGAACAATAACCATCAATCACTGTAACAGGATGGTTAACTTAATCACACACCAAAAATTACCCCTAAATCCTTCTCTAATCCAACCCTAATTATATACATTTCCACGTAATCATTATATATTTTTTAAAAACAATTAACAATGCCAAATCAGCAGATGTTAGCCACCTGGCAACTGTGCCGTTAAGAAAGTTAACGCCGTTAGCAAAAAGGACCACTTTGAACAGTTTTTGCAAAAGGTGGGACTTAAGTGAACTTTTGAAAAAAAGGAGGGACCACTTTGAACAAACCCTCCCAAAGGAGGGACCAAAATAGGTATTAAACCTTTAAAACAATTAACGAAGTCAAACTTCGTTTCCAAATATAAGCTTCATTCGGTATTTTATTTTGATTTTAGATTATAGAAGATACTTTTTAATGTCCAATTACTCAGATATAAAGTTAAAGATGACTAAACCAAACAACATTAATCATATAAAAACAATATATTGACAATGGAAAAACATGTTACTACAAGAAATTGTTATATTTAGAATTTTAATTATAGACAAATGATAAATTCATATTTTTATTGTCAATGAAAATATCCTTGATAATGGATCTATCAATAAAATTTATTGATAATTTAAATTTTTTATTACCATGTAATATTTTCGTTGGTAAAATGGGTGTCAAAGTTTTTGTTTTAAGCTTTGACCATTTTTTTGGTAAAATATATTAGTAAATTTGTTGATAAATATTTTTCTTAACTCATAGGTAAATTTGTGAGTAATGTATTTTTTTAATATTTTTTAAAAATATGTCGATAATTGATTTTTTTAAAGTCAATCGAAAAAATGAACACTAATTTTTTTATTAAACCCGAAAAAAATACATTAATTAGAGATGAACGAGAAGAAGAGGAAAATAGGGAATACAAAAAGAAGTGAGGGAGTAGAAAAAAAAAAAGAGGAAAATGAGGAATTACTGATGGTCGAGATCCATTGGTAATTATCGATGGATGTTTATTGAGGAATAATTACTAACAAATTCTGATCCTTCATAATTATTGACATATTTTACCAATAAGTCCATAATTAATGACAGATTTTTCCTATCCGCTAAAAAAAATCATTGACAAGAATTTTAGCAATAATTTTTTCACTATCATAATGTGTCAGTAAGGTGATTTTGATATACTGATGTGTTATTGAAAATTTTGCTTGTGAGTAAATTTGTTTCTTTTAGTGTATAAATATAAACAATACCAATAATATGAAAATTTAGTTAGTTCCATCTAATACTAATAAAAATTGTTATTAAGAGTCCAAAAGAAAAATATGAACATGAAAGAGGATGAAGATCTAAAGAGTAGAATGAAGGTTTTTAAGAAAAACCTATCGGTCCAAAAACCTTTAATGCTTGTTTCTTTCTTCTCCATCACCTAAAAACACTCCTTTCTCTAAAAGAAGAAGTGAGAAGTAAGCCGAAAGTATCATACAAGAAAAATCGGTGTCCAAGTCTAATCATTCCAAGTTCGGAATGTGAACTATCAAAGAAGATAAATGATCTTTTGTCTAATTGAAACTTAACCCTAGTCAACTTGTGTTTAGTGCAATTCATCATTGGGAGGTGACACACAATGTTGGATAAATGGTGTTCAGTCCCACGAACACATTTTCCTCTCTACACGATATTGGTATTGAAAATATCGATTTTGACTTTCTATCTACACCTAGATTCTATAATCTTACTTTACTTCATCTAAGTGTTTCATATTCAATTATTAGACAAAAAATATTAGGAACAATTGTATAATTAAATGAGTAATTAACATCTAACTACTTAAAGAGAATATCAAAATGAGCACTAAATTAAAAGATAATGAAAAAAATGATTTTATTAATGCAAAATAATAAAATAATGTTGAAAATTAATAATATTAGTAATGTCAAATAAATTTCAAGTTATTATATATTGCAATACTCCATGAAATTCAAGAAATACCAAATTTATTAATAGATATTTATTGACTGATGTTTTTTTGTTAGTAATATTGTAATACTGATGGATTATCTCAGTTAACTTACTCATGAAAATATTCACAGGTAATTGCATCAATAAAGTATAGTATAAAATATTCTTCGATAGTGTCAGTAAAGTATAAGCGTAATTATCAACAGATAAAATCCGTTGATAATTAATTGGGAAAGTCAGTTTTTCCTCTTCTCAGCAAAACAACAAAATCATTCATTGATTTTAGTAAAACATTGAGCCTCATTTCCCTCATTGTGCGTCTCACCAAACTCAGTCCATCTCATCGACCACTAATGTTCTTCATCTCTCTCTTGTTCTTTGATTTGACAAATTGGCTTTGTCGTGACTCACTCTTGTTGGATTGTGTTTTCCAAACCATTGTTTGTATGTGTTAGACCTCAGTTAGTATTAGGTGTGGCCATTTTCCCCCTTCTCTCTCAAGCCTTAATTGAGTGATGCCTTTTGCTTTTGGTGTGGTCAAAATTTGAATTGTCCTCAAGGAATATATTTGGTGTTTGCGAAAAAATTTGGTTGCTTAACAGTTCACGACTTTGAAACTCTTCATTGCTAAATGCTTGAGTTAACTTGTAAGTTCTGTTTTTGTGGTTATGTAGATTTTATTTTGAAAATACTAATGTGTTTGTCAAGTTCGGGAGACTAGATAGATAATGTTTCATAGTCAATATTTAATTAAAAAATGATAAGAATTATTAGGGAGATGGTAGAGGATTTCTATGATAGTAAGGCTAATGGGATATGATCCTAGATTGAAGCTTCACAATGTAACATGTTTTGATCAAAGATTGAAGCCTAAATGCCACTGACATCGTGTACATAACTACAATTTTTTTCTTGGTTTATTTTAGACAACTTCATATTTAACTTTATGTGAAGATTAGTTTCTTATCAAAGACAATACTCCGCTACTTACTCTCTCCCTCAATGTACTTTTTGTTCTAGTTTAACGAAATGATTCCATGAACATGAAAAGTGAAATAACTATCATTTTGTATTATTGTTTTACATGAGTTATGGGATGTGGTGGTGAATTGTTTTAAGGAGATGGTTTGTGAATTGTGTTATGTGAGTGGTGGTATCCCTGTTTTCTTCCTTTCTAAGCTATTTACAATGAATTCCCTTTCCTCCAATCTATTAACTAACGTAGTTAGCTCCTATCCTACTTCTAAAACTAAAAAACCTAATTTAACTAACTAATTTAGTCTAAGCATAATAGAGTTAGCCTTCATGAAGTTCAAAACCACTCTCCTTAGCTCTTCAATTTTCCATTGAGTTTCCAACATGTGCAAACAACTATTTTCTTTGATCTGTAATAGCCAAAACAACAACTGAAGGTTTAGGTTGAAAAGTTAACCCTTTAGTTTGATTGGTCTTTTATGCACTGCTTTTCCTTTTTGCTACAGTTTTCCTTTAATTTTCCATTCTTTAGCCTTTTGCAAGTGTATTTAGTTGTCCTTGGAAGTCTTTAACAACAGGCACCTCAACATGCGTTGATTTTCAAAAGTCAACTATGAATTCAACTTTAACATCAATTGGCTAAAGCCTTGTCACTCATTGCAACTATTGGTGTTTTCAATGAACTAGTTTTCTCTTGGTCAAGCTCCATTCAACCATTCTTGACTCCTCTTTCGATTCAATCTCAATCATAGTTACAACAATTACTATCTAATTCAATGAGAAACACCTAATTCAATGAGAACCACTCATATTGTGTTATGTGAGTGGTGGTATCCCTTCTTTTCTTCCTTCATAAGCTATTCATAATGAATTTTCTCTCATTCAATCCATTTACAAGAATGGCATGCTGTCGCAACCGAAAAAATCGCGACGGGACGACGACGATCCAAAAAGAAATTTATAATTTGAAAAATATATTTTGGAGTCGCCACCATAGTTTATTCTGGAAAACTACGGAAAAACCATAAAAAGATAAGACAAGATCTGTGAAAACCAGAGATGGGTTCGGAAGTCGATTACGTGTAGGGAAGGTGTTAGCACCCTACAACGCCTGCCCGAAGGCAGTACCTTTAATTAAATGCGCGAATAAATATGTGGTTTGCAAAATGTTTAACTATCCCAAGAATAACAAAATAAAGAAACAAAAATATTTTTTAGGTTTTTGGGCCCGACAAGGATTGACCTTGCTCCTACGTATTCTCAGTCATACTGAGAAATCAGGGTTACGTAGTTCTTTAAGAAAATTTGTTTGTTGAGGATGTTTTTAGTTTTTGAAGATTTTATATTTTTGTGTATTTTTATATAGAAAGAGAAAAGGTTTTTAGCACAAGGCCTACGCGAGCGGTCGCACGTGTGCTTGAACCATTTCAAAATATTTTTATTATTTTTAATTT
>NC_028357.1:1689367-1811652 GCF_000741045.1 Vigna radiata var. radiata | reverse complement strand
TTGGGTCTGGTTGACTAATAGTAAGGTGAAAAATAGTAAAAATAGGGGTGTAGGATCGAAATAGGCCCAACCATCATTTTTGTTTGCCCAATGTAAATTGGTTTCAGCCCAAATGGAAGGGGTGCGGCTTAGAAGAAAAGGGGCTGCAGCTAGCCAATTCCCTGGTTCAATAAAGGCCCAAGCCTCTAATTAGGAAACTAGGGTTTTTTTTACCCCCCAAACCCTCATGACCGTTCTCATTCTGAGAGAACCCAAACCCAGTCTCTGCTTCTCTCCCCAGAGCAAAGCATCCATCCTCCGCCGGCCAAACGACCAAGCGACAGCCACCGTGACGCCGACCGTCACCTAGCACGCGAAGCCACCTCTTCTCCTCACACAGNGTCTTCGTCGCGCACTGCCGGTAACCACCGTCTCCGGTCACCGCGAGTCACAACCACGGCAGCGCCGCTAAGTTCAGAATCGCGTCGCCTGGTTCCGTCAACCGGACCAATCACCTCCGCCGTCCACGATGGCGGTGACCTCCTTTTCACCGTCGAACACCGCCTAACCCCTTTCTGCCATCANTGAAACCACATAGTCCCCATCCGAATCATCGGAACCTCCCTCCTTTTTGAACTCTCGTTGCTCACGGTTTCCTATACAGGGAGAGTACAATTCCAGCGAAACCGCAAGCACGCCACAGATCAATCTCCACCATCGTCACCACCACCCAAGATCCCCGTTCACTCAAACTGCCCACTACTGTGTATTTACCTTTTTAACCGAAACACGAATTTCTNNTTGGCTGNGTGTGAGTATCTGGCTTAATGAATGGATGATGTTGATGAATTGGAATAAGGAAAGCGGTTTGATGAAGAACAACGATGGATTGGTGAAAGAGAAAATCAAAAGATTAGGTTTCTGTTGCTTGGAATTTTTCTGTGTTTTGGTTATAGGGTAGTGAATGAATGGTTGCTGGTGGGTTTCGGCTTTTTTGAGAAAAGCTGGTATAGTAGCATTGAGAGGAGAGTACGTAGATGATGAAAATGGTTGTGTTGGGTCTCTTTTTCTTTTTTTTTTTTAATGTGGTTCAGGTGCTGCTCAACCTTCGACCTCAGGTCACAGAGCAGGGACGAGTTAGTTTGCTTGCTATGGTTATTTTGGATTGTTGATTGGCTCAGACGTTGTTTGGGATGTACAGCTTTTGACATTGTAATTCCAGGGAAATAAGATGAAGAATGATGTAAATGGAACCAAGATTGGTATTGATAACCAACAAAAACGAAGGAAGATTATCACAGTTGATCATGGTGCATACAAAGCTCAGCAGTAAACCAAAAGAACATATAATCTCCAGTCTTGTTATAATAACGATGCTTACCTTTAAAACTCCGTTGAGTTACAGTGCGATTGGCTACCGGCGAGTCTTCAACAATGCCTTTCACTTGATTCCTCTAGCTCTGCTCTCTCTGTTTCTCCAAATTCCTCCTCCATCTCAGAAAAATCCTCTGCCAAAATAAAATCTCCTCTCACCCTATTCTGCCTCTCCTCACCCACGATTCGAAAAATCTTCCCTAACCACCTCGTTCTTCTCTCTCTTGCCCCTCCCAAAACCGATTCCTTGGCACCTCCACTTTCTCCACCAGTACACGCGTCATCTTTTGACACGTTTTTTTTCTTTCTTTCTTTTTCTTTTTTTTTTCCTTTTTCTTTTTTTTTCATTCTCTCTTTTTTTTTATTTTTGTTATTCTTTTTCTTTTTCTTTTTTATTATTTCTTTTTCCTTTTCTTTTCTTCTTCTTTTTTTCTTCTTTTTTTCTTTTCCTCTCTTTTTTTCCAAAAGAATATAAAAATAAAATCAAATAAGATAAAACAAAAACTAAAAATAAGTAAAAATAAAATAAAATGAAAATAATAATAAAATAAAACAAAAATAAAAATGTCTTATTATTAATCACCCGGACGAAATTGGGTGTTGACACATGCGTACTTTGTCAATGGGTACAAGTTCTACACTAATGCAAGGCCTAAAGGAAAGAAGACAATTAATTTTGGAGTTGACGTCAAGGGCCTTACAGAGGATGGTTATGATGATTTTTATGGCACAATTCACAAAATATGAGCTAGAGTACAACACTTGCAATACTCTAAAGAGAGTAGTTATTTTTTATTATGAATGTTTTGATCCTTTTAGAAGTGGTACCAGAATGGATTCTAGGTATAATATTGTCTTACTTCAAATGAGTTTGAGATATTGACCATTTGATCCATTCTTTCTAGCAAATAAAGTTAAACAAGTTTATTATGTCTTATATCCAACATTTCACATCATCGACAAATGTGGTTAGTGTGTTGTAATACAAACCAAGCATAGGGGATTGCATTGAGTCAAATGAGGTGGAAGAGGATATCCCCTACCATGTTGATAAAATGTTACATGCCAATGAAATAAATGAACTTGAAAATGTATCAACATTGCATGATTTTGATGGTGATCCTAAAGAATTCGAAGGAGAAATACGAGAAGAAGAAGATGATTAAGAAGTAGAAAATGATGGAGATGAACAAGAAGATTAGGACGATGAAGAAGAAGACGACGACGATGATGATAATGAAAAGTATGACAACTATGATGAGGAGGACGACGACAATGATTGAATTATGTGGTTGTTTGAATTGTAGTTGTTGTAATCTTAAATTTATGTAAAAAATTCCTTTTGTTTAGGAAAAAATTAAATTCAATTAAAAATTTATAGTGGATAATAAGTAGAAAGTTGTAATCTCCATTTTAATTTCTAGTTTTATACATTGCAAATATACATAGCTTTCTTTTAATGTGTTTTACCTCTTTATATGAAATATAAAAACATGGCATCATCATCTACTTGATATTTGATACTAAATTCTATGATTTTATATAGTTTAGTTACTACAATGTCATATGAACATCCATCTTGTTTCATAAAGGGAAGGGGATAGGAAAACCAAGAATGTAGCCACACTATATTTTAAGGGTTCCTTTAGGAATACCATCCACATCTACCCCAACTTCACCCGATGTTGGGTAAACATATAGGGCACCCATTCAAGCACCACCCTTTCCTTTTATATCAACACCATCAACATCCATAGGTAAACTTGCTCTGGTACCTACACCAAGCCTTATTGTGGTACCCATACCACGCCTTACTATGATACCCACACCACACCCTATTGTGGTTCCCACACCATGTGTACACATACCACAACCTTCCCATACAGGACCATTATACCCTTCTATCCTTAGTACCCTCCTAATATTGTCAATACATCAGATGCTCCTGATTCAATTGCTAATGAAGTTAACCCTTCTCTCCATGATCGACTGATGATTGAACCTTATGGTCGAGGGTAATAACCGATCATCTTAAAAACTAATTTGTATTAAATGACTTATTTTACCTTGGCTTCATTTTGATGACTTTTCTGTATTTGTATTTAAGTTTCTTCCTTCTAGAGTTGCTTCTCAAGCCATCACAAGGTCTATTAAGCAACGATTTCTATAACCTTGACCATCAAGGGGAGCAATACATCTAGAAGACAAAGATCCTTTCTGGCGACGATTTAAGGTAAAATGTCATCAATATTATTCTCATTGCTTATTCATGTATGTTAAGTCAAATGCAAAATAGAGTCCACCACTATTATACTGTAAATACCATGTATATTGTGTCGTCAGGATGATTTGAACTTCATTTATTGTTACAGATGAAAGTTTAGTAGAGACCTGAGCATGAAGCTCAAATTCAAAACAAATTCCACAACAAAGAATCTCATAGGCTATCTAATATTTTTAGAGATGTTAGGATTGCAAGAGAACGTCCTTATTGGATTGGGGAGCATATCTGGAACTCATTGCTAGCACATAGGAATTCTCCCAATTTTGGAAATAAATGTGCTACAACCCAAAGGAATAAAGCTTTGGAAAAGGGTGGGACTTTGCACAAAAGTGGTTCCATAACCATTTATGAGCATGTCATTTGTATGGTATAAATCTTGATTGTTTTTGTTATCATATTATGATATAACTTATGTCTATTAAAATTCATGTATATATATAATCTCATATTCTATTATAAGCATAGGATTCGGGACGAGTTATGCATGTTGATGAGGTATTTTAATAAACTCGTCTTCACAAGGGGTCTAGCCAGTTTGTTGATGAAAGGTTTAGGATCATACACATAAGCAAAGACCTTACTGATTATTTACTTTAAACTTTAAACTTTAAACTTTAAACTTTTATTATTATTTAGCTAATTCTTAAATAGGAAGAATTTTCAAGTAGACTCTCACAGGTCATATTTGAGAAGGGTCATGTTCAAATGCATTAGAAGAGCATAATGATGACGATACACAAGATGACATCATTAGGACATAGTGCTAAGTTGACGTTATCGGTGGAAAAAATAAAGGACAACTATATGGAGAAGGAAAACTTGCTGCAAATTACACTGTTGGAAGATCTATCCTCAAGCACAACCTTCTTCTTCTAATAGTGTTGAGGAGGTTGTTATCCAACTCACGCGACTAGAAGCACATGATCAAGCTTATGATGACGTAAGCCGCAAGTTTGAAAAATTGCAAAATCTGGTCATAGGATTCTTGCCTCTGGAAGCACACAATTGTCTTCAACAACCTTAGTCCAACCCAAAATTGTCCCAGCAATAACCCACTCCAGTCCAGTCCACTCAAGTCCAACCAACTCTAATTCAACCACAATCTCAATAGCGACAACAATACTCTTAAGAAGAAGAAAATAATTTCAATAATTATGTAGGTTACTAGGACTTCTTTTTAAATTATTACATGTTATATTATTATGTGTGAATACGTTATTTATAAACATATTTTAAGAATTTGTTGTTTGTATTGATTCTCTTACTTAATAAACATATTGTAATGTTTATGTATGTATTATAATTAATGTTTATTTGGATTGTCTAGTTAAATTATTTGGTTTTGTAATATTTACAGGCTTAAATACAAATAATACATTCCAATGTACTAAAAAATAACATATTATTTGTTAACAAATATTAATAATAGATATTATCCGTTGATAATGTTTTATACCTGAGTCATGTTATTATTGACATATATCGATCTTTAATAATTATCAAAGAATATAATTATAAGTAATTACCAATATTCATTAATAAATGTTATTGACAATACTTTTATTGACAGATTTTTTTTCATTTCCAACCTATATTAAGCATTAATAAATTTAGGTTTAATGATATTAAAATAGATTTTAGATTTCATTTTTAATTTCACTTTTAGGGTTTTTATGTTTTATAAATATTGACATTTTCACTTTACTATCACTTTGCAAGTTCTTTTATATACTTCACTTTATTATATTATATTGATTTCCATAGATATGTGTTAATTTATGATTTTATATGATATTGTTTTATTCTTTGTTGGAAATTTTGAACCCAATCATCGTTTATTTATGTTATAATTAATGATATTTGAACTTATGTATAACCTCTGATGAAAATTTTGTGCAATACTATTGTCGTATGTGTCTATCAGTGTCACAAGAAATTTTCTTCCTCCACCACCACTATCAAGCCCCACAAAACATCTTCTTCTTATAATAATAATAATAATAATAATAATAATAATAATAATAATAATAATAATAATAATAATAATAATAATAATAATAATAATAATAATAATAATGATAAATAATAACAATAATAAATAATAATCATAATAATCATAATATTTTATTAATTCTTCCTTTCTTTCATCTTGTTAGCAAGGTAAACCTTATATTCCTAATTTAAAAAAATTATTCATGATTTAAATAGGCATATCATAATCATTATTTAACTTGTAGCAATCCAATCATTATTGTAATTAACCAGCCCAATTGTAGGTTAGCAATTTAGTAAGATACACCATTTGAATGAAAACGCATATTATTCCACTTACGTATTTTCTTTTATTTCACCTACATGGTTTAACAATCTTACAAAATAGGTTGAAAATCCTATAATGAAGAACAATAATAAGGAAAACTCCTATAATTACAGACACAATGTAAATTAACCTCTTGTATGTTAAAAAAACCGAATTCCTTCCATCAGTCCTAATTAATTAATGTGTTGGAGAATAACATATTGATATGAATCTCTCCTTAGCAAATTCCCAAGTTTAAATCATCAACCTCTGAAGCTTTTTGTAATTTAACGACCTTATTTTGCTTGTTTAACGTTTAGGGTGTGTTCTTTTGAGGGAGAGGAATTGAGGGAGAGTGAGTGGATGGATTTGAGGGGATTTGAGGGTCAATTAATTGTTGTTTTTTTGAGTGAATTTGGAGGTAAATGAGAGTAGATTTGGAAGTAAAATGTGTGAGAATTAGTGTAGGATTTGATTGATTTGACAGATAAAAAAAATTTGTTTAATTGATAAAAAATGAAGATTACTAAAATACCCTTAGTAGTAAAAATAATATAAGATGATAATTATTAATGTTATATATAATTGTAAAAAATATTATAAGAAAAAAAATAAAATTTATTTTTTAAAATGTAAAAAAATTATAATTTAGTAAATAGAAATAATAATAATAATAATATTATTATTATTATAATAATAATTATTATTAGTTTTATTATTATTATTATTATTATTATTATTATTATTATTATTATATTTGCTCTTTTTCCTGTGGGCAGCACTCCTCTACTATACGTCACTGCAAAAAAGCCAACTTTGAACACTCACTTCGCACACACCTGAGGGTACATATGACTTTTCACTAATAATCCCTTCAAATCTCTTCCATTTCGTGAGCGATCAAAAAGCGCTCTATCCCGCAAATCCATCCTGGTAAATCGTTGCTTTTCTTTTCAAAGGAACACAAAATTCTTTCATTTCATCGCTCTGAAATCCGCTTGAACAGTATAATCTGTTCAAGCGAACACACCCTTAACATTTTTACTGTATTCTTAATCATTTATCTTAAAAAAAAATAAAAGGAATACAAATAAAAGATAATCTAATCACTAGTACAAAAATCGCATACAATGTGGAATATTTTGGACTTTTAATGGCGAATTCGTAAACAACATTATACCATGAGACGTTAAATTAACGTCGAATTTTAAAAATTCGACCTTAAATTAACATTGAATTTTATCAATATATGACATTAACTTAACGTCGAATTTTGTCAATATACGACGTTAATCAATTTTCTTTTTATTTTTTTAATTAATTGTGATACTTTTTTACAATTATATTAGACCTCAAAAGCAGAAAAAACAACAAATTTCAGTTTTGATATTTTATAAAGCATGAACTATGAACATGTAGTATAGTATCAACAACAAATAACAATTACCAACTATAAACACATTCAATCAAACAACAACAACAAACAAGTTTAACCAAACAACACCAACAAACAAGTTTAACAAGAAAAACAACAAACAAGTTCTTCAAAACAGAAACGAAAACTAACCTTCAAAAGATGTGGGTTCATCGGAGTAAAGTGTCGTCACCCGTGAGAGAGAAAGTAGAATGTGTCGATGAAGGATAAGAGCACAAAAATAATCGGTCAAAACAAACGAGAATCATACATAAAGTAGTTAATTAACATGCATTTGTATCAAATGAAAGAAAAATTACTTGTGATGGTCGTCAAGCTTCGTTCGAGAAAAGTTTGTGCCAGGGCCATTAAATTCCGACACATAGTGGAAGCCATGTGTAGGCGGGAGGGAAATGAAATTCAGAAAATGGAAGACAGGTGTGAGCCGCAGAGTGGACCGATCGGTTTTTGGAGACAGTATTTAAGCTGGGATTCTAAAATCTGGTGTCACTTTTCTGCATGCGCCCTTCTTCCCCAAGTTACAAAATTTCATTTTCTCCTCCTTCTCTCTAGATTTCTCCATCTTTTCTCTAAGAACTCTCATCTGTTTTCTCTTCCGATCACCATTCAGGCAATGATTGAGTCTTCCTAGTGCAAAGGACTTCACTTTGCACCGATCAGTTTTCGATTGTGAGCTGGTAAGTCCCAAACTCCTTCATCTTTTGAATTTTCGGCGTTTTTGATGCTTGCAGGCAGCCATTCGGTTTGCATGTGTTCATCAAAATTCCTTCTCTTAAACTGTTTCCTATCTTTGATTCTATGGTGGATTCTTTTCACCGATCAGACGCTGGTAAGAAGCCATAGGAGTACTCGTGTTATGAATGTTTGTTTGCTGGAATGATATTGTATTTGATGATTTGGTTGATATTGGAATATTGCATGTTCGGTTGTATGTATGGATGATTGATAAATGTCATGAAATGGGTAGGAATATAGCCTAATCGTAATTCTGTAGTATTTTGCATAATTCTGTAACTATAGCCGAGGTTTCATTTATGACCGTTCGGTTTTCTCCTAGTGCGTTCAATCTTGATTAGATTCTCCTTTTGTAGAGAAATTCAGTTAATAACCGATCGGTCTTCTATTGGTGTATTAGATAAATAAGTATTTGTTTAAATATAGTTTTCTATTTTCACTTAGTAGTCAGCCTAGTCAAAGTATTCAATATTACACTCGTCTTCAGTATGTGAATAGATGTAAGGTTGTTTTCATGGTCGACTTAAGAAAAATATTCCTGTCAACTTAGAGTGCTCGGTCTTATACTGGCACACGATCTCTCAAAGAGTGCTCGGTCTTGTATTGGCACTCGGTCTCTTAAAGAGTGCTCGGTCTTGTACTGACACTCGGTCTCTCAAAGAGTGTTCGGTCTTGTACTGACATTCGGTCTCTTAAAGAGCTCTCGGTCTTGTACTGGCACTCAGTCTCTTAAAGAGTGTTCGGTCTTGTACTGCCACTCGGTCCCTTGAAGAGAACTCAGCCTTGTTGTTTAATGTTCGGTATCAGTTGTAAGTGTTCGGCCCAAGCCCTAAGTGCTCGGCCAAAGCTCCAAGTGTTCGGTATAGGTTATAAATATTATATTTAAGTCATTAGTACTCGGCCCAAACTTATTAGTGAATTCTTAGACTATATTCGACTCATGCGTGAATCCAATTTGTTACATGACCTTTCGGTCATGTTCTTGAGTTAATGATGTTCTAACCGTTCGATCATGTTCATAGACTATAATGTTATTTCCTCTTGGTCTACCATGTCCACAAGGTAGTTCGGTCTTCTGAGTGGAGAATTGTTTGTGTTAAATTGTATATCCTAAGTGATGAAAAGTATGTTAGCAATATAGTGTGAAAGAGAATTCCAAGGCGGAATGTCTCGTGGATGGTTTGAATGGTAAAGTATGAATGTGGTCAGTCTATGCTATCGTTCATCTTGATATTCCATGATTACTCCTTCTCACATAGAAAAGGGTAACTCATGCGTGGGAATGACAGGAGGTCCTTGTCCATAAGGTTGAGATGTACAGTATGAGAACTAACCTCGGGTGGCAGCTGTTGAGTGCACCCCAGCTACTACACCACACAGGTGCTAAAACGTCTAGCTACATAATTCATATAATCCGGATGAGTCAAGTCAAGTGGTCGGCTATTACTTGTTTATACATTCAGTCATTGCTTGAAATACATGTATGATGATTGTATGTTTGATATATTTGTTTACTTACTTTGTTGAACTTCTCAATGACTGAACTGTAATATTATTATATCTAAATATTCTATAATATGGTTTATACTATATTTTGGGATGTTAGAGTTTGAGAAGAGAAGAGGGTCTCGCGCGTTAAGATAAAATGAATGAATTTTCAATCTCCAGCTCAAATTTGTTTTGAATTAACTAACCTTTTAACGTCTAACGCTAAGACATTCGACGTTTTATGTCCTTTTACGTCGAATTACAATTATAAACGACGTTTAATAATTATATTTATTTACAAAAATGTTACCTATCATTTTTAACATTAATTATTCAGTGATTGGATATTAAACGTGTGACGTTATACACTGTTTTTACACGAATTAACGTCAAAGGTAAAAAAAGATACTATAAATACATATGTATGAGAGAAGAGATTGAGCCATATTGTTTTCCCTTGTGGGTTTAATATCTTGGGATTGAAAGCAATAACTAGCATTGTGGAGACAAACAACGTTTGCAGCTATGACAGTTTCACTGATAATAATTCAGTTGGAAGATGGAGGAAGAGATGAGAGGGTTTGTTTTAATGGAAAAAAAAATTATGAAAAGATGTTATAATAAAAAAGTGAATGAATGGATGTGTAGGTGATGTTATCCAGGCGTAAGGAAAAGAAGATGCAGTGTAGGCACATAGGTTGTTGAAGGAAGAAGAATAAGGAGGGAAGGGAATGATAAGTGGGAGTCCCAATAGCAATAATAATGTTTTTACTCTGTCATTCTCGAGCCCTGTGTTTGTTCCCCGATTCACCACCTCCCTTCTGCAACCACATCTTATTTTTCTGCAGTACTCTTATACACTATTACTATGCTATACTCATCATATCTATGTTTTCCTTTTCCTATAAAACTAACAAATTTCATAACTTCATTAGCCATACAACGTCTCACCATAAGATTTTTAGTTTTAGGTTTAAACCTTTCTTTTTCTTTTAAGTTATTTTGATGTTCAGTTTAGTTCCCGTTTTTAAAAATGTTAATCTTTAGTTCCTATGAAAAATGTATCAAATTAGTCTTATTTGTTAACAAATCACAAGTTTATCATTAAGTGATTTATTGTTCATAACACCTTCCGTTAAGAAATCACAAAAATGAAAATTTACGATTATTGTCATTAAGTGCTGTCATGAAGACTGATTTAATAGATTTTTCATATCATAGAAACTAAAGATTGACATTTTAAAAAACGGAGACTAAAGTGAACGTCAAAACTCAACTTAGGGACAAAAAAGTGTTTAAACCTTAGTTTTATTATTCAGAATGTTTCAAATTTATTTTCCTTATATTTTTATAATTTTATTCAAATTCCAATTCTACAAAATTTCGTAAAGGACGATTAACTGCATCGTATATATATGGTTCAATTTAATTCAAGCCTTTTAAATGTTACTGACATTCAAATTGAAGACTGATCTTATATTCAGCTTTAAAAGATTGAAATCTATGAAAAAGAATACAAACAAAGTCTTATGGGTTTATATATATATATATATATATATATATATATATATATATATATATATATATAAATATATAAATATCTCCATTTGATAAAAAGTCTTTTTTTAATGATATAAAAAACAAATATGTTAAAATTTGGTCCAAAATGGACAAATCACTTGCAAGTTAAATAATTTGAAATTGTTTTAAAAGTAATAAATTTGTTAATTTTTTTATAGTTGTGATTACAAAAATTATTCTTATTTCAAATATGTAAAATATATTTAATTGCTTTTAACATTGAGGTCTTATGCAATGTAATATTATCAAATTTATCACAATAAACTTTCAATATATGTATAAAGAGAAGGAAGATTCATCCTTTAATGAAGGACTAAGTAAGAATTGGAATCTAAGTTTTAATGTTCGGATCTTAAATATAATATCATTAAATTTAATGACTATATATTTAAAATATGAAAGTTTTATCATAAATAATCTAAAACTTTTAAATCGTCACATATCGACATGAATATTAGAATTAGTAAAAGAAAAATGAGAGAAGATAAAAAAAAGTAGAAGGCGTTAAAAAGAGTAGTATGAAAAGATACCACTAATCCCAAAGTTACCTAACTCTGGTTGTTGGTAACGAATTAAGTGAATTGGATTGAAGTCCAGCAAGAAAATCGGAAGAGCGAGGGAATGATGGAATTGCATTGCATGGGACGGTGTCGTTTATTTAGTGTAGAGAAAGAAATTCCATTTGTGGCAATCTGTGATGCATAAGAAAACAAAGGTTGTAGGTTTTTGTATATGCACGCAATACACAGATATGTTTGGTAGTTTTCTCCCTTCTCTTGGCTAATCCAAAGGAAGAAATGAATGCTTCTGTTTCTGTTACAGTTCCAGAGGAAGAAAGGGTCACTGTCGGAGCCATAAATGAACAACCGCCTCATCAGCTTTTCCTTCCATGTAAAATCTTAACCCTACACTTGTATGCCCCGAAATTAATTAGGAATAATTTGCATAAATAATGGTATTAATTTGATATATGTTTGTAGTGAAAAATGGGAATGTTGGGTGAGGATAGACAGAGTGGGGATGTGTATAGAAGGAAGGCATAAGTCCCATCAGATTGAATGGTGTGATAAGAAAAAGAAACAAAAATGAGCACATTCTTTGAAATTGGATTGTGCTTGGGAGCAGAGTGCCCATTTTTGGGTGCCTGAAATTCTGCCATTTCTTGTTCTTGATTAAACCCCACTCCGACAACTAATCCAAACCCTGCTCATCACATGCACTCTGCCTCCAGGCCCCACCCTCTTCTTCCATCCAAAACTCTCTCTTCCTAATTATTTTACCACCATAAACCTTACTTCTTTCATACACTCACAACCCTTTTCCTTTCACCTCCCAAATACAACTTCAAAACTAATTTTCAACAACCAAACATCAAACTCAATTCTTCTTTACAGCTTTTTATACAGTAAAATCTTATCTGCCCGACCCTGCCATTTTCCGTGATCTGTTAAATGTTAAATACATTAACTTTTTTCTTCACAATAATAACCACTGTTTGCTTTTATCTTTTTCTTTTAACTTTTTTTCCCGTATGAGGATGAATCGGCTCCTGTGATCTCTCAGCTCAGATCTGTGAAGTTTGCACATGCCTGACCATATTGCTTACATTTTACCAGTGCCATGTCTCTCAGGCCTGCTCCAATTGCACATTCTTTAGTTTAGTGTCCTTCTTATGGAATTTCGCCTTGTGTAATTAATACACCTATTGTATTGAGATTCTAACGTCACCCTTTAGGTCAAGTAATACATGTATGTATGTATGTAAAAGTCTTAAATTGTTTTGAAAGAATTTAATGTGAGTTTGGAGGTGTTAAACCAAATTAAGGAAAATGAGTATTTGCTGGTTACAACTTGCAAGTAACATTCAAATTTGTGGTAATATCTCTTCTGATTTCAAATGTATAGTTTGAATAGCCAGACGTAGGACCACGGAATAGTAATCACCTAAATATGTGACTCACTTGATTTACTTAATTACTTTACTGAGGCTGGTCCATCTGTAGTGTGGGGTTAAGGGCCACGACTTATCTTTCCTGGATCTATCTGTTGAGAAGAGTGGAACATGTGCCAGATTTTCATTAAGCAAATGCTGTAAATATACTATGGTAATAATAATAATAATAATAATAAGGTGGTTAATTTTCAAACGGAAAATGCATTCATAAAAAGCTTTTACGCAATATTATGTGGATTCAAAAACCATAATATAATAGAAATATATAAGGAAAAGAAGGAGTTCATAATTTGATTTGCTTAGAGAGAAATGCTTTTGAAAATGTGATTGAGTGATTAAAGTAGAAATTTGATTTTAATTTGTCAGATTGCATATAAAACCTAATGAATGAATGGAATATCTTTTTTGGGTAGGCACAAGTGGCAAGTTCTTGTTCTGTATATATTGAAAGGTGACTAGTCAAAGGATGCGATGTGTGCTACAGAAAATTTCCTTGACTGTAGGGTTACTGTGTGATGTTAATTAGAACCAAGGTTTGGCATCATCAGTGTGCTTTACAAACCAGAAAGTGGCCCTTTTTTGCTGACTTCACTTCTCTATCTAGGTAAGGACCAAATCCAAATGCCTATAGCAACAGATGCCACTTGACTTTGCCTCTATACTTCTAATAATGGAAATGAAAGATAATTCTTTCCATTCGGAGAACTAATACCAATAAGTAGTTAATAACACAAACTAATGAAGAAAGAAAACTTTATGAAACCGTATGCACTAGAGAATCTTACAGGTAGTTCAAGTAACTTTCATTCACGACCAATTATCAGTACCTTTGTATTCAAAGCTTACCTAAAATTCCACAACTTTTATGCCTGGTTTTGAAAAACTGCAATTACAATATGCATTACCGCTACTCATAAAACCTCATAATTGGATGCTGGTGTGATGGCTTACTCATTTGTCAATGCCCCCATTATAAATCAAGCTTAAAGGCTTCTGCTCGGATCATTCACTTCCCAGACTTTCTCCCAACTTAACCAACTAGTTAATTACTGCCTTGTCGACTAATTATGCTTTAACCAACATATCTTCTCTTTAATAAACTCCATCAAATTAATTTAGAATTTGTTTTGCAATTGCTTTTCTTAAAAAATACGACAAATTAACATTTAAGAATTAATGCATATATCAAGAGAAAAAAAAATGATTTCATAAGCTTCTTAATATTGGGTACTGGTTATATGCTGAAATCCAGCTCATTGCACCAAATCATGTGGATGTGGATATAACAACGGGAGAAAGGGAAACTCAGCCTTAATATCCATAAGTCTTGTTATTTTGAAGTTGTGCTATGATAAGCTTCCAAAAGTGTGTCCCAAAAGGTACGAAGGAAAGTTGTTATCTGAACTTGAACTCCAATATAACCTTGAAAATCTTTAACAGCATTTGAATCTTTGCCCCCCACCCCACACACACACACACACACAGAAACCAAAGGGCAAATAAATTAATGCATGCCTGTGACCATGGTTCCTTGAAACACTTTATAACGAATTTATAACTTGAGGACACCAGCTACAGACTATAAATACAGATATACATACTTGAGTCAAAATCATCTTATGTATCGACATTAATATACAGTACAAATGCTGTGTAATGAATATATATATCTGTGCATGCCTATATACACTCTGATATAGTGTTGTCCTGCTACTATCGTCATCCACATTCATTCCATTATGTAATTTAATTTTTCTAACCACAAGACGTGTAGGTCATGCACCAGGTACAATAATGTGCCAGTTAGTTTGGATCATTCTGTGAAGTACAATAATGCACCAATTAAATGAGTGAGGGTTAGTGAGATCGATGTAGGGGAGTGGCATGAACTAGGTCCTTGTGTAATCTAAGTTGAAAGTGTAAGAACGATGTTATATATAATAAACAATAGAATACAAGTTAAAGTAGTGACAATCTCTGGGCCCAATGTTTGTTAATATTAGAACTGCAATCAGACCAAACCCATAAAAAAGGGGTTTCCAAAAAGAACATATACATGACCTATGCTTGTGTTGTGTCCCATATACGTTTATCAGTACTGGTGTTCTGTCCCACGACTTGCAGAAACCATGGTCAGACAGTGTTTGTGATGAACAATACACTAATCGAATCATTTCAGTCTTTTAATCAAGTTTGGAATATCTATATCCATATTAAATAACTGCGTATATATAGGAAGAAACCTCATTTATTTAAGTAGGTATTTATATATTTTAATAGTAACATGTGTCTATAACCCATGCACTAAGGGGAAAGAATCTTTCTAGGTCATCAAATTGATTGTTATCGTTTTCAAAATGTTATATGATAAAATGTGTTAATGATTTTGTTCAACTCAATGTAGGGTCTGTGTTATCTAAAACCAGCAGCATGCATGTCGCCACACGGGCTTGTCCCCAGCAAGAAATTCCAAACCCTCCAATGAAAGTCCTAATTTAATAAATTGATGAAAGATTACGTTGGAAACGGGGATACGCATTGTATTTTATATATTTATTATTCGTAGGTCTGGAATTTCCATTAATTTGAAACTGCCTGGATTGGACAGGCAGGTGATTAGTACCATCCATATATACTATGGTCTCAATGAATGGTGAAAGTGATGCACCGCCCAAAATAGTAAGATGGCAACATCAACTTTTGCATGAACCACCACCTTCTTTTCATTATTTTATTTTTGTGCTGCTTCGTCAATGCAATATGAATTCCTTTGTCTCTATCAATGATACTTGCTTGTTCTCAACAAGACACTTTTAAAAAGTTATATGCATATTTTACTCTCAATATTCCAAACTTAATTGTCCCTAAACCTAAACCTACATATCGGATAGTTGTACATGTTCAGATATAGAACAAAGTTAAGCTATATAAACACTAATTGCTTGTTGGGACTGGAATCAAGTGCCAGAATAGGAAAAATGAGACACCAGCCACACAAAACCTAATCACAACTTGATAACTGATCTATGATGAAATTAAGGAATTTCGTCTAGCTCTGTGTTTCTATTATTAGGTACCCTTTTCTTCTTTCCATGTTTTTACCTATAGTAAAGTAATGAAAATATTTATATATATATGTCGAGTTTACTTTCACACTAACCTTTGAGTTTGAGTGATGAGTAATGTCCCCTGCCCATGCCTTGATTGGGTATTAATTAATTATTATATGGTAGAGAAAAAAACAAAGAATGAAAGCAAAGATGTTAGAAGAGAATCTCATAAACTTTTTCATTGGATCGAGCTAGGTTGGAAACCAATGCACCAAAAATACCACTAATAAGATATGGGTGCGTCACAAATTCACAGCACCACAGTGAATTAATAATCTCCCTCTCTATTGGATGTAGGCCATAACACTGCAACCTTTCTTTTTTCATTATCATTCTTTTCATTAATCATACCAAATGACCCATGAAATCAACACTCACCTCACCTACAAACTCCTTTCTATTCCATCACTCAAATCAAACTTCAACTCTTTTCATTCAAACCTTAGTCATATAAGAAAACATTTATTGATTTCTTGAAGAAAAATTATTTTTGATATATTTAAATTTTTTACATTTATACGATGTTATTCTTTTTTACTTTTTATTCTTGTTTTTTCTTAAAAAAATAAAAAAGCTTACACATTTATAATTATTTTATTCTTATATTCTGTATGTAAACTATCTTAATAGCATTACTCTTTCTTGTAATAGGAACTGTACACATAATATAGTACATAAGCTCTTGCAAACAATGTCGGGAGTTTTCATTGTATACGTCAATGATTTTGGGGTTTTTAAATACGTTTCTGAATTTTTAAATATGTAAGTCTTTTTTTTATATATATAATTTGCATTTACTATTTTTAAGGATGAACATAATTATGTCCGAATTCTTAAGTATCATAAAATGACTTGCCTATTTTAAGTGATAACAGTTTATTATTTTTCAAATGAAATGTTTTGTTTAAGTATCGTGAATAAAATTTTTGACATAGATAATTTACCTCTTTAAATTGGTCAGAGTTCGAAATAGTATTTTACTTTAACTTATCGTAAAGTGAGACATCATTATTTAAGGAATCGATGATATAAAGACAAAATCAAGAGTATCAGCTATAAAATAAAGGCTACAAAACAAAATTTGAACGTTAGAAATGTTTTTAATTGACCAATATTTCTTATCCAGAAGATATAAAAATATCTACAGAAAAAGTCATTCCTAAATTATTCTCTCTCCGTAACTCGTTTTCAGAATAAATCTCTTTTATCAATGACTTCTCAATTTATTAGTTGCCTTTTAAAGATTTAAATATTTCTAACAAAAATCGATAAGAACAAAAACAAAATCAAATTTTATAGATTTTCAAGAAATCGGTAACAAATTGTTGTAAAATCTTTAAAATATATTTTCTTCAAGAAACATTAGCATTTTGGTAAATATCTTTTGTATAATTAAAAGTTATGATTAATGAATATTTTAAAACATATAAATAATGTCATATACAGAATTTATCACATATATAATATATTTTAGATTTACCATAAACAATTTAATTGTAATATAGTTTGTTCCATATGGAACATAATACCCTTTCACAGGAGAAATTTTGATTTGAGTATAAAAACGCGAATAGCAAAACTTTTCGAGTATATTCAGCTCAGCTATACAGATATCAAGAGTTCAAACATGAAAACTAGTACAGGTTAAGATGAAGCAATTATGGCTTGAGGCACACGTTTAATTATAAATAATTGTTATATAATGAAATTCATTACTATAGGACCATTTTTTTTAATAAATATAACGAGATTGGTTTAGAGATAGAGATGGAAATGGTAGATGCAATTAATAGAAAGATAAAAGGATTAAATGTACAATTATAAAAGATGATAATTTGATAAACTTCAAGAGAAAAAAAAAATTGCTACAACACTATAAATTATGTGAAATGAAAAAAAAAAATTGATTTTAAGAATTTTTGATTGAGAGAGTGGAAAAGTTGAGATTTTCACTTTTCAAGTTGTGTTATAACTACTATTTTGATCTACATTGTATAAAAAAAATATATGTTTATATGATAAAATTAATAACAAATAAAAATATTTAGATATATTATAAATTAATTTCATAATAAATAAATATATATTTAGATTTACAGACAATATGAATTATGATAAAAATTTATAGAGTAGATATTCAGATGACACCAACCAATGTCATATTCTAAATGTGCTATAAATTAAAGAGCTGATATGTCGATGTGAATGATGTGTTTAGTAGTAAATATTTTATTTATAATCCATCAAAGTAAACTAAAATAATATTTAATAATAAAAAATATACCTTATTATTATTACTAAGATGATATTACATTTTCATAGTATTGTTTTTTATTTTCTATTTTGTATAGATTGAAATGATCAATTCCATTTATTTAATACATTTCTTTATGTATAGATTGTAGAAATTATGTGAAATATCACCAGAAATTTCTTTTTACATTAATATTCCTAGATCTAACTTAGAATCATAAGAAAAGTTGGCAGTTTCAGAAAGAAAAACTTGGAAGAAGAAGGAAAGATGGGTTTGGGTTGTCCGAAAAGTTATGAGAATTCACTATTATAGCCAAAACTCCCCATTGAACATATTATTGTCTGCAACATATTTTACCATTTTCGTCTACTTTTGTGCATATTCTTATGTCCATACTTCAATAATCCAGATTCACTTTCTCCATTTCGTTTCATATCTCATTAAAGCTATTTTCCTTGTTAATAGCCACACGTACATCCCTTTTCAAATGTCCAACAAAACCCATTGCATTTTACAATTTCTGTAATTTAATATTTCTCTCTACAACATATGTTAATAACACTGTTTTAATAAAGGTTAAAGAGTCAGAGGTAATTCTTTCATGAAATATCAATAGCTAATGGAGGGAGGAGGGTATTTAATTCTTTTACTGTTAATATGGGATGGAGGTAGTAATTATAGAGGTGAAAAAAGAAAAACTCAATCTATTTTCTAGATGCATCAAAAGGATCAAGCTATTCCTTCCTGCATCTTCACAATTACTAACTGCAAACAAAAGTAAGAGGAAAAGACTAAAATGCTCGTTACTATTTGCTACAAAAGAAGATATACGAAAGAAATTACATTCCGGAAAGTTCTTTTTGAACGTATTTCATGTGGTTTTTGAAAATTCTTTCTGAAACATATTTATTGTAAGGGTGTTTCAGAATACCATTCTGAAAGGCATTATATTCATTTTCGAAATTTTGTTCTAAAATTTTCATTTCATAAAACTTATTCCAAAATGCATTTTATACGTTTCGAAAATTTTATTCCAAAAATCAAATTCTGAAAATCGTGTTTCAAAAATTATATTCTAAAAATTCCAAAATATTTATTCTATGTAATTTGAAAGTCACTCTTAGTAAGGATAAAATAACCATTTTAGAAATTTGAAAGTAGGCACAAAGAAAATGTGGAAGTGCGTGAAGTAAAAGTTGACGCTCAAACGCCTCTCTAGGCTCAAAATTAAGCCCAAATGGCTTTAACTTCTTCCACCCCACAAATTTCTATGGCCACCTTATCATTTTTTTAAGAATGTTCCATGTGGCTGGGTGAGACGTTCTAGAAATTAATTTCCCGTGCAAAATTTGTTAAATATTTTGTAATTTAATTTCTAAAACTATCAAAGCAAATCAATGTAAAAGGATGTTACTGGAACAAAAGTTGGGAAAAAGAAAAAGAAGGTTCAGTTAGAAGAAACAAAAACATATGGGCCCTCGAAGTAACTTTCTATTTAGTTTGCTGCCACGAGTTTTAAAAATTACGTATTGATTTGTATAAGTTCAGCTTTCGTGATATGTGGTCAATTGATTCTTTTAGGTATTGGTTAAATTTATATATTCATTTAAACATTATAATTTATTTTTTATAGATCTTCTAAAAGAATATCTACTTTCATCCATACTCAACAAAATATCATTATTTTATATTAAAGTTTCTCTATATTTCTTCTCTTCATTAATATATTAAAGTTTAATTTTAATAAAGTTATAATTGTATATAGTCGGGGTTTGTTTTCTTATCATGTTGCTAAAGCAAAAATTGAAGTTATTATAATAGATTTTACATGATAATATATCATAATATAAATTTATGAACATGAGACATGTGAGAAAACCACAAAAACAAAAATCAATTGTAATACTTTATAATAATTTATCAAACACCCTTTACCATTTTAAATTATTATTTTTCTCTAAGTCACTCTTTGTGCGGTTTTCTTTATAAAATAAGTGTTCTTAAAAATAAGACAATAGGAAATAAAATGTGAAAATAGAAGAAGATAATAAAGAAAAACAAATGTATTGATAGATCATCAGAAAAAATAAAAATCAAAGTACGATGAAAGAGAAACCCAAATTAGTAGAAAAGCTCTTGGAGAGAGAGAAATTTTGTAAAAGAGTGTCTTCAATTTCTCCACGATATCTTTATTTTTTGTAACACAATATCATAAAGTAATGACTTTTTCAAGGGACTTTTTTATTAGGTTTAATGAGTTAATTAACTTCCGGTTTAGATTTGTTTATTTTTAGTCTCCTTTATAATCAATTAATAAACAATGAGGACTACTTTATGTGAAGGCTATATATTTTTGTCCAAAAATTTCATTTCTTAAATGGCTCAAATTAGTATGAAATGATACATTAGACTACAGTCTTTAATGATTTTTTTACTATCCTTTTGATTAGATGTGATATAGTTGTATCTTTCTACTAATTTAGAACAGATTTTAGATTTTAAATTGGTTGAAATTCGATATAGTAGTTAAATTTATTCTATGAAACAAGACTACTAAAAGTTATTAGTTTGTATGGATTGACTTTATTGTTAACGTATAACCAAGTTTTGAATAATTACGATGGAAGAAGTTCACTTACTTACAAAGAATCTAAAGATCAAATCAATAAAAAAAATTAGGAATGAATAAATGAGTAAAAATAATTATAAGATTGTTGTACTCTTTATAATAGGATGTATTTATAGCCTTTTTAATCTTGTCTATAGCACGTTGGGTTTTGTTATTATTAATCGATTTTATTTATATCATATATAATAGACTAAATTAGTCATTTAGTTCTTTAATTTGCAGGTTTGGTTATTTTAGCTTCTTTATTATTTTAATTGGGTTCAATTTAATTGTTCAATTTTTTAAAAAGGTTTACTTTGATATTTTCTGTTAAATTGATGCTAACGTCGTGTTCATGTCATAAGTCAATTTATGAAATTTTTAATATTTTTAAATATTTTTAAATTAGAAAAGAAAACATAAATCACCACGAGTCAAGTCATAGAGTTGTGTTATGTGGTGTTTTATATGAAAATAGTTGTTTTGAATTTGTCTAATTAAATTTATGATTCAATTTAATTATTTTATTTTTTAAGACAATCTGTTTTTGTTTTAAATTAGTAATTAAGTTTAATTACAACTTATATATTGTTTTTATTTACATTATCCATAATTTTAATTCTTGGTAAACACATTTCTAACGGTTTTGTTTATAACTGTTGTTACTTGCGGGGGTTTTATAGAAACTATCACTACTTATGGAGTTTCTAAAAATTGCGATCATTTGCGAGGTTTCGTGAAAAATCGCCGACATTTATTGAGGTTATGAAAAATTGTCGGTATTTGCGAGGATGGCATAAAACCGTCAATAAATTCATCAATAAATTCTGGATTTATGTAATTAGAGTTTTCAAAACTATCGGTAATACAATTAATTTAATTTTTTTATAATTCAAATGATTTTATTAAAAAGGAAAATATTAAATAATAAATCAAAATAATCCAAATGTTTAATAATAAACTAATTGAGACATCAATCTTGACCGTTGCACTAAAGAAAGTGAATTTAGATACAAATTTTATTCTGAATATTGATGTATAGCTATAAAATATTTACATAATTAAATGAATGCACTAATAATTAAAAAAAGATCAACGGGTATTTGAAAATTCTATTATAATTAATAATGTACAAATATTCTTAAGTGTATATTCTCCTTGTTCACCACAACTCTTGCCATCATATATGTTGTCTCCTTAAGTGTCTTCAAACATTCTTTTGGAACTAAAGAAGGGTTTAAGCCCACCATTTTCGCTGCTTTTGCAAAGTGCTTCAATTTGAACCAACTTTCTTCCTGTTTATATCACACATCAAGTGCTAAACTGTTAGCAAACCTTAAAAAGTATATATGCACATTACTATCCAAAAGTTTTAAAAATTCATTTAAAGCTTATGGAATACACACATCTCTAATTTGATCGAGCTCGATGTTTAAAACTACTCACTGACTCCATCCCTAAATAGAAAAAAAATATAGGTTTAATGTCTTGGTAGGTCCTATTTTTATTCAGAATCTCAAATAAATCCTTTTCTTTTCCGGCGTCTCAATTAGGTCCTTATTTTTTGAAAATTACATCAATTAAAACCTTACCGTTAAATTAGACCTAACGACGTTAATGTATATTTGACGTGGCATAGTTAATTATATTTTTAATTTACGTCGCTCACTGACCTGGATTTGTGTTATTTTAAAATTAAAAATTAAGAAAAAATTAGGATCCACTGGAGAGTTGCTGGATTCACCGCAATCGAAGTTAACTATCGAGATGGTTCCGCAATCAGAAAAACCTAAACAGGAAAACCTAAATTGGGCGTCGTCGAGAGGGGCTTCGAGGTAGGATCAATAATAAACTTTTACAGGTTCATATATTTTCTCTGTTTGGCATTTAGGTTACCCATCTCGAAGAAAAATAAAATTAAAAGTCATGATTTTACCTCCTTGTTTGAAAGAGTTATGTCAGGTTTGGAATCTTGAAAGTACCCATTCTTCCTTCAGTCAACCTCTACCTCCACGTATCCCTACTGTTATCGTTTACATACTAAACAATTAATTCTTTTTTTTAATGCTTTGAGGGAGCATATGTGTTCTGTGGAGAGCGTGCGGAAGGCGGAGACAGAGTAGTCAAAGGAGGCGTTGGTGGTGGTGTTGGTGTTGGGGTTGTTGTCGGTGGTCGCGATGTTGGGGTTGGGAAAGGAGGAGGAGGGGCGCGTGGAAAGGACGAAGGCGATGGTGAAAAAAAGGAGGGGCGATGGAGGAGGAGGGAGGAGGGGTTCGGTGGTTGATGAGAGTGAGTCGGAGAGAAGGTAGGTGGTTGGGTCGAGGGAGTTGTGTAGGTGAAGCAGATTTGACAGCATTACCAAGAACAACTGATCCATCCTTTTTACCTTTCACCTCCCTCACCTCACCTCCTCAACTATCAATATCCCTTTTGCTCCATTAATTTGCTTGAGGATTTAATGATTACAAGCTCAACTGCAAAAGATTGAGTAGCTTTTTTGTAGTTTTTCTTGTATGATGTTTACTTTGGGCTGTTGAATTGGTTGATTGGGGCTAGGTTATTTAGAGAAGTAAAATAGATTGAGTTATTGGTTTCATCTGTTATAATCAAATGTTTGCAGATGCTCCAGCATAAATGTACCTTGGAATTATAAGAAAAAAGTTCTTGACTTTGGGCATGCTTCTGGAGGACATGGTCTTGAGATTCAAGATATTGGAATAAAGATGATAGGAGAAGGGATGATGATTACGTTGAGGATGTGATGGAGCAGATTAGGGATTTACAAAACAAACTGAATGAAGTTATCTTTCTGGAATTTTTTCCAATTTTTCCCTAATTTTTTAATTTTAAAATAAGTCAAATCCACGTTAATCAACCCTGTCAATTAAAAACGTAGTCTCCTGTGCCACCTCAAACATACATTAACACCGTTAGGTTTAATTTAACGGTAAGGATTTAATTGATGCAATTTCTACAAAATAAGGATCCAATTGACACATTGAAAAGGAAGAGGATCTATTTGAGATTTGAGACGAAAATAGGGACCTACCGAGACATTAAACCAAAAATATATATAGAAAGTACTAAAAAGAATAAAATCTAATCCAATAAAAGAACAATAAAAATAACAGAACCATAATTGCATCGACTCAAAGCCTGAAATAATAGGAATAGTTTCATCGGTAAATGTGTTAACACTTTCATCCTTTTTGGCGGCTTCTGCCTAGACTTCTCCACCAATGAGGATCTTTATAGTGTAGTTAGAGCTTTAATATATCCTCGAAGGGATACTAAAGAGCAAAGTTAAGAAAAAAAATAAGTAAAAAGTCTTAATCAGTGATGTTCGATTTCAATGTCATATTGTCTACTAAACAAAAACAAATCAACACATTATACCTCAAGCGGAATATATGTTGGCCACTTCAACTTTCCAACATTAATACATGGTAGATCACCTGAGTTGCAAAAATCTACGATTAACAAAATAATCATAAATGATCACCTCCTTAGTATCATCATCATCCACTTCATCCTTTCTCTTTAATGTAAACTGATAAAGGTTGATTTAACGTGTTTGTGTGTATATATTTTGTGAACAAATCAACTCCTTCATAGCTTTTACCTTGTTTTATCCTCACGTTTAGTGTGTTTTCTAGTTTTCTTGTGTTTTATTTAGTATATGCTTGTTTTACCTCTAATTTCTTTGTTTGAGTGTGTGAAATAAATGAATAGAAAGCAATTCTATTGGAGGAAAACAAGCAAGAACTCAAGGGAACATATTTTCGGACAATAAAAGATCAATTTGAAGCAAATACCCATGTTGGACGCCTTTGGAATTACACAAGAGCCTAAATTTTAGAATGCTGCCAAAACTGTCAGGCCCGGGCCTCCCAAAAGGGGGTTGGGACGCCACAAAAAGGGGTTGAGGCGCCACAAAAGGGGGCTTAGCGCCCCCAAAGGGGGTTGGGGCGCCATTCCATTCACAAATTCACTGCAGAGTTGGCGCTTGGGCGCCCCAAAGGGGGGCTGAGCGCCCTTTGCCTCGTATTTTCACCCTAAAGATGGCGCCCGGGCGCCCCGGAAGGGGGCTGGGCGCGACTTTCGCTGATGTGTCAAAATGGGAGAGGCCCTTGGAGGCTATTTGGGGTGTTGGGAAGCTCTCTCACTCCTCCTTGGGTCTTCAAGCTTCATCAATGGTGATTTTGCCCCTTTTGGATTGAGGAAGAAGATGGGTCACAAATTGGAGATGAAGATGCGAAGGGGAGGTGCAAATGGAGCATGGAGCAACTGCCAAGAACCTTGGGAAAGGCTTTGCATCTTCTCTTTGGTTCCAATTTCTTCCCTATCTCTTCAATTTTGTGAACCCTAAGTTCTCCACTATGGAGATTTTTTCTTATTTGTTGAGATTAGATGTATGAAAAATGAATCTTGTGTATTTTGTGATGTTAATGCATATGTTTTTCCATTTCAATGTTAGTATTTGATTTCTATGCTTAATGCTTGCTTTGGATTGATCACCCATGCATGAATTATGGTTCTTGATGTATTGGAAAATATGACTTGAACTTAGAACTGAAATTGAACACCTAATTGATGAAATTGAGTTGTTTGTAAGTGCATGAGAATGAAGTGGATGAACTCTAGTCTTGAAAAATTGTAAATACACTATGTTACATTCCTTTCACACCAACTGTTTGATAAAATACCAAAAAGAGTTTCTTGTGTTGTTTTGTGCACTTTGATGTCTAATTGAGTTATAAAAGGAAGAGTTGTCATGTGTTGCACAAGTCCCTTGGAAGAGAATGATATTTATCACTTGCTACGCTGCGACCGGTGCACTTGCCATTGGTTTTGCAACCAACCTAAAATATCCACACTAATAAAATCCTAACTTGTAGGACACAATATAACTCTACCAAGAGTAATAACAGAAATGTAGAAAATTAAAGAACAATGACAAAAAAGGATAATGAAATATAGTTGGTCTTTGCACGGGAGTTCACTAAGCACGGTAATTTTATACTCTTGATTGGATGGACTTGTTTTAATCCTCAAATTTTTCAATGTTATCTTGGCTTATCCAAAATAATTAAATAAAAATGGTATTGATGAAAAAAAAAAAACCAATGAAAACAACATAATGTGAATTGTCAGAGAATTTGCTTACCTTTACCCAGTCAAGAGAAAGCAAGTATTTTACATTCTGATTGGAAATGAGGAAGTCCACCAAAGGCTCAAGGGTAACTATCATTGTGTTTGGAATTTAAATAACCAAAACATATACTAGTATAAGCTTCGATTCTTTAAATAACGAAACTTATTCGTCTGCTAAGGTTAAAATTACATTCAAAGCTTTTCCATTTGTACTGCTCACTACAAGAAAAATGAGAATTATCTAAGGATATTTACATACGGATTTTGATTCATATATAACACATGTATTATATACGGATTTTATATACGGATCACGAAAAAGAGTTATATACGGATTTTATCTACCGATATATTCGTATGTAAAATCCGTATGTAATGTTGGTGCGTTTAAGCGGGAACTTTACCTAAGGATATAATCCATATGTAACCATTTAAAATCCGTATGTAATCCAGAGATACATTATCCACTGATAGTACATACGGAATCTTAAAATAAATTATTACAAATTAATAAAAAATTAAACAAAAAGGTTAGGTTTTGTTTTTTTTCCCTGAAGCTTCTTTCATTTGTCTGAGTTTTAAAAAACCCTAGGTTTTAGGGAGAAGAGCGAGGAGAGTGACAACGACACCATCCACCTCTACGACCTCTCCACCACCTCTTCCCTTGGTTCCCTCCACTAACACTATGCCTCTGTCACCATCTTCTCCTTCTATGCCCCTTCCAATCTCTCCTTCCCTCGCAACCTCATCTTCGTTGACGCCGCTAGGTCTCTCACCATTTTTTATGTGGACGGCTTAGTCCATCTTACCATGCTTTTCATCCACCGTAACGCCGTTATCAACGACCTCGTCCTGCACCTGTCCGGTGAGTGCGTCCTCATCGTTGCCTATGACAACTACCTCGCCATCGTCAACCTCGCCACGACCACCCCAACTGCTGCTTGCGCCTCGACAAGGAAGCTACTCTGGTCAAGTTCAATGCGTCCGGCGACCACTTTTTTATGGCCGCGAAGGAAAGATTTCTGTCCACCAGACTAAGGAGGCACGCATATTGTTCGAATTGGAATACTCCAAGCTCGTTCTCTACGTTGCTCCTATTAGGGTATGTGGTTCTTCAAATTCTTTCTTTGTTTTCTCTGCTAGGGTTTAGGTAGCATTTGATGAAGAAAGTTTGGTCTATTATCACTTGTTAAGTTTTTCGGGCGCCTAATACTTGTTAAGTTTTATGGTATTCTTGTGGTGCATCGTTAGGAGATCTTCATTGTGCTACCGGTGTTATGTTTAAGGGGTGTTGCCTTTAGGGAAGATTTTAAGGTATGTTGTGTTTTTTTATGCGTTTGGTGATTGAGAATATTATTGAATGAGTCACAAATGCAAGATCACAAGTACAAAATGGTAGAGCAAAATCTTATTAGTGAGAAGGTGTTTTCCTTTTGGTTGAATGGGGATCCAAATGCGAAAAAAGTTGGTGAAATATTTTTCAGTGGTGTTAACCCAAAGCACTTTAAAGGAGACCACACTTCTATTCCAGTTACTGAAAAAGGTTATTGGCAGGTTAGCAAAAAACCAATTTATTTGATTAGGAATTCCTTTTAAATACACACAGACACATATATATGTATGTATGTATTCACACCAGAAAATTCTTGAGCATGAAAGTTATCTTTTGCAGATTGAAATTGGAGATTTTTTTATTGCAGGTGCTTCTACAAGTGATTTTATTGTTCCTCGACAATAAAAACTTCTATTTTGGAATATGGTATAAGGAGTGAATCTAGACTGAATTTTTTACTTCCTAATACTTGAATTTGTTTTCAGTATGCAAGGTAAAAAAACTATATCTTTACATCAATGTTTTTGAAATGAGATTTTTTTTATTTTATTTGTTGCATATGCTTTGATTAATGGGCTTTAAATTCTGAAACATATCAATGTTCTTTTAGGTGTTTGTGAGGGTGGTTGTGCTGTTATTGTGGATTCAGGAACATCTCTAATGATTAAGGATTAAGTGAATAACTAACCTTCATGTAATGATTCTTTAATGAAAACACATTGGGCGAATCTGGAAAAAATTGAGATGTCATTGGGGTTGAACTCTTAACATGTGATTTTTTAATCAGGAAAGATTAACTGTGTAAAGCATCTTGAATGATTTCATTCCCTCCTTATATGATTCATGTGTACCCTTGCTATAGTAATTTCATATCAATTGAAGGAAATTATTTTCTTAAAGTTAGTATTGCCTCAGTAGAATTCAAAATACCAATTTTATTGTAATAGTAAAATCCATATTTAGATTCGTGTCTTCTTACTTTAACTCCGAAGCTTAACAATTTCAATTTCAATTTCTTTTTAAGTTACACTATTTGATAATGAATTTGTGCAGTTTTATGTCTTCACAGCCGCATTCATTTTTATTGCTTATTATCATTAAATTTCTTTGAAAATCTCCTATTGTATAAGGATTATTTTTATATTATATCTTTCTGTAAAAAAGATAGAAGTTATTATAGTCATTGTTTTTGGATTTATTATGTAATATAAGGAATGATTGAATTTGACATGTGTAAGCTATTGATTCATGTTAATTTATGGATCGCAAAAGGGATAGAAAATTTGGATAATTAATTTTTTTATTAAATCATAATTACATACGAATTTTTCCATATGTAATTACATTTTTAATTACATACAGATTTTATATATAGATTTTTTCGTATATAATTATATACGGATTTACATACGAATTTTTCCATATATAACTTCTATACGGATTTTTCTGTATATAATTACATACGAAAAAATCCGTATATAAATTATATACGGATATATCCGTATATAACTTATCTACGGTAGTTTTATATACGGATTTTTGTCCGTATGTAAATCGTATGTAACCAAGTATTTTATACAGATTTTGGGTCTTATATACGAATTTTGACTGTATGTAATTCAAATTTTTTTTGTAGTGAGTTTGACAACGACATGATTTGTATATCATATGTTTCTTCTCAATATATACTGTCCAAATGACTAAAGAATAATAATTTTGAAAGAATTATGTCGAAATTAAGAGTGTTGAGATATTTAAGAAAAACATTTTCGTTATTCTTATTTATTATAATTATACATTTATTAGGTTTAATTTTTTATTTTATTTTCAAAATGGTTTGAAAGGAGATTTATATATATATATATATATATATATATATATATATATATTATATTATATATTATGTTGGAAATGTAATATGAGTTTAAGTCTCACATTTGATAGAAATGTAAAAGTAAAATACCATATAAAGGTGAAAACTTATTAACTCATTTCTTTAAGGTTTTGGATTGATAATAGTGTCAATCCCTTAATTATATGATTTTGAGTTCATGTCTCATTGGTTTTAGGTTGAGGGTGGTGTCAATCTCAATCCCTTGTATATTTCCCTTTATAAACATAATATATTAGATAATGATACTTTGATAATATTTTTTTTGACAACATTTTAATATCATCTATGTTTCATTATGTGATTGGTCCAAAATTACTCCACAATCAATTATAATAATCATAAACACCAATATGGACCAATCACAGAATGACACAAAATGATGTTAAAATGTTATCAAAAAATGTATCAAAGTATCATTATCCTAATATATTAGAGTGTATAATGAGAAAAAATTAAGTTAGATTTTTTTATTCATATATACGTACATTCCCTAAGATGAGTTTATTTACCATTTGTGAAAAATTAAGTTAAAATATTTTTTTGGAAAAACTTCTTTTAACAACACTTTTTTAATAACTTCTTGACAACATATACGTGAGAGCTTGTGATTGATCCGTTTTAAATATTTTTTAAACATAAATTTAAATAGACCAATAGAGTGATGACATGTGTCCCGTTATAAAAAAAGTTGTCAAAAAATGTTGTCAAAATATCATCATCCTATTTTTTTTTTTTATTATTAAGATATATGTACATCCCCTACTAGGAGGAGTTTATTTACCATTCTTTGTGGGTTGTCAACCTAGCTTTTTTCCTTTTTTTCTTTGCATGTATTTTTATAGGGGTAATGATACTTTGACACCTAGAATGTGACAAATTTTTTACACCACCACGTGTCACATTCTGGGTGGTCCACGTGTTTCAAAAAATAAAATAACAGTGGATTCACTGTGGAGTTCAAAACAAGTGGCATATTCAAAGATGCCCTCTTGGTGCTAAAAGTTAGCCTAAACTATCCAGTTATTTGTACATTGCTACCACTTTCCTTTCTATACCATCACTTTAAAGAAAAACATTTCCTTCAGGATGCACTTCGATATAAATGTGTCCTTAAATGATAATTAATGAATTTTATTCAATAAAATTGGTTAAAAATAAACTGTGAAGTTCAAAACAAGTGGCAGATTCAAAGATGTTCTCCTTGTGCTAAAAATTAACCTAAACTACCTACTTATTTATACATTGAGATCTCTATGTTACTACACATTGAATCACGTCATTCTGTCATTTTATTTTTTAAACCACGTAGACCATCCAGAATCTGACACGTGGCAGTGTAAAAAATTTGTCACCCGGGTCAAAGTATCATTACCCTTTTTAACACATATCTTAAGAATGCAACAAGAAGGTCATTATTGACTTTGTTCAACTTAAAACATTTCCCATGATTATAGTGCATAAGTGAGATCCAATATTCTGTGTCTGGTGTGTGCGATTTCTTAGAGGAAGATACACAGTGGAACATACATAGCAACCAGGTTGTCTGAACAACCTCCCTACTCCGACTCTATTGGATCATTGATACTTTCCAACTCCCAACGTACAAACAATTTCATTCTCTCCCTAATCTTCCTCCACAAACATCTCTCAAACCTCTCAACAACTCTCTCCAATCTCTTCCAATTTCACTCTCATATCTATCTTCATCAACAAATCCAACACAACACACACCCATGGCCCAACCCTCCAAATCACGATCCAGGAGATCGTCATCATCAACTTCTTACTCATCAACCTTAACAACACTCATCTTCACCGCGCTTTGTGTTTTGGGCATATGGATGCTAACCTCCAACTCCGTCGTCACACCTAAAACACACACAGCCATTGATGATAACAACTCTCAAGCCACTAACACTCAAGATCTCGCCCAAGACACGCCTGAAACCACCACATCAACGACAAACACCATCCAACAAGATGATCCCCTTGAAATCACCACACATGTCGCAGACGAATCGTCACGTGAAACAAACACAAATGTCTCAGAAGAGCCACGTGAAACCGCCACAAATATCCCAGGAGAGCTACGTGAAACCGCCATAAATATCTTTGAAGAGCCTCGTGAAACGACCACAAGTACCACAGAAGAGTCAAGTGAATCTATCACCGAAAGCCATGACAAAAAGGAAGGTGATGTATATGGGGACAACCCTGGCAACCTCCCGGACGACGCCATAGCAAATGAAGGTGGAAACAGCGATAAGAAAGAAGTTTCGAGTGCAAACGAAGCTGGCGAAGGTGTGCTCAATGACCAGAAAAGTAATGAGAGTGAGAAAGACGCGCAAAGTGTTCAAGTATCTGAAGGGGAGCAAAAGGGTGAAGAAGAGAACCAGAACATGGCACAAGATGAAAAAGAAAACCCAAATACAAAACAAAATGAAGAAGCTGAGAATGTGAATACGAGAGAAAACCAAGAAGAGGGCACGAGTGGGGGTCAACAAAACTTTGATGTGCAAGGAGGTAAGGGCAATGACGATGAAGCGAATGTGCAACAACTAAGGGAAGACAAAGGTGAGGTGACGGAGAAAGAACCAAAAGAAAGGAAGCAAGATGAGGGTGGAGAAAAGGAAAAGGAAAAGAAAAAGGAAGGGCAGGTAAGAAAATGGGGCCAAGTGTTGAAGAGGGAAACCGCAACGGAAACAGCAACGGAAACAGAAATGGCGACGGAAACGGCAACGGATAAGTCTGATGAGGGTGAGAAGAAGGGACAGAAGGAGGAATCGGGTGAAGTGCAGATGCAAGATTTGAAGTGGAATCTGTGCAATGTCTCAACTGGTGGTGATTATATTCCGTGTTTGGATAATGACAAGTATTTGAAAACTTCAACAAGAAAACACTTCGTACACAGAGAGAGGCACTGCCCTGAAGATGCACCAACTTGCCTGGTCCCACTTCCCAAGGGTTACAAAATACCAATCCAATGGCCTGCCAGCAGAGATAAGGTAACAATGTTTGAAGCGATAAGTTTCGTTAAAATCATATTTATTCAACACTTACAAAATCATATAATAGATTTTAAAAATTCTTCATTCCAGTTTAATTTGAGGAATGATACACATATATATATATATATATATTTTAGTAAACATGCCTTTCTAACAGGTATGGTTCCACAACGTACCACACACTCTCTTAGCAGACGTGAAGGGACACCAAAACTGGATGAAGTTGAAGGGTGAATTCTTGACGTTCCCGGGAGGGGGCACCCAGTTCATTCACGGTGCTCTCCACTACATTGATTTTCTTCAACAGGTAATTTTATTACACATATGTATATATATAAACTCGTAGAGCAAAGTTGTATTACAACTTGCGCATGATTGTTGAAAAGAACTTGTAATTGTTATACAGGCCGAACCAAGTATTGGATGGGGAAAGCACACTAGAGTGATTTTGGATGTTGGGTGTGGGGTTGGCAGTTTTGGAGGTTTTCTCTTTGAGAGGGATGTTATTGCCATGTCTTTTGCACCCAAAGATGAGCATGAAGCACAAGTGCAGTTTGCCCTTGAGAGAGGGATACCGGCAATATCTGCCGTCATGGGCACTCAAAGGTTGCAATTCCCCAGTCAAGCCTTTGATCTCATTCATTGTGCACGTTGTCGTGTACCTTGGCATGATGATGGTTGTTAATCCTCACCAACATTTTTCCTTTCGTTAATTTTGTATGTCATTTTGTGAACCTAGTCTTTCGATTTTCCGTTGTTCACGTTGTTGAAGACAGGTGTGTGAATCTATTGTAGGTGGCATGTTGCTTTTGGAATTGAATCGTCTTCTTAGACCAGGGGGTTATTTTGTGTGGTGTGCTACACCTGTGTACCAAAAGATCGAAGAAGATGCTCATATATGGAACGGTATGATACATGCAAACATATTGTTATTAAAAAAGGAATACACTCTGACATTTTGTTATTTTCTCTAGAAATGACCGCATTGACCAAGGCCATTTGCTGGGAACTCGTAACCATAAAAAAGGATAAATTGAATCAAGTTGGCGCAGCCTTCTACCGCAAACCCCTTACCAACGAATGCTACGATCAAAGAGAGCAAAACCAACCTCCTATGTGCAAAGCGGACGATGATCCAAACTCTGCATGGTAAATCTATCGACTCTCTTGTATTTACAACTTGTATATATAGGATCATGGCAGAAAATGTCAATAATATGATTACTGATATTTTATATTGCAGGTATGTTCCGCTGCAGGCGTGCATGCACAAGTTGCCTGTTGGCGATGAGAGAGGAACCAAGTGGCCTGAAGCTTGGCCTCAGAGACTGCAAAAAGTCCCAGAGTGGTTAAAAAACATGCAAGGTGGAGAGCAACTTTCTCAAGACTTTGCAGCTGATAATGAACGTTGGAAAAACGTTATCGATGAGCTTAGCAACATTGGGGTATCTTGGTCTCACGTCAGAAATATCATGGACATGCGAGCTAGTTATGGAGGGTAGGTATATATATCGATTCAGCTTGGACTACAACAATCACGTATATATATTTTAATTTGCATGCCATACTTTTAGTCTTGATAAATCTATCATGCATGCCTTGTTAATACAGTTGTACCATTGATTATAAGGACGCATTTATCAAAGTTAATGTGAATGCAGATTCGCAGCAGCTATTAAGGATCTTCCTGTCTGGGTATTTAATGTGGTGAACATAGATGCTTCTGATACACTTCCTGTGATCTATGAACGGGGTCTTATTGGCATATACCATGACTGGTGTGAATCCTTCAGCACCTATCCACGAACTTATGATCTACTGCATGCAGATAATCTTTTCTCAAATCTAAAGAAAAGGTAATAATGGAAGCAAACAGTTGTTCAGCTTATATTTTTTTGCAGAGTTAACTGTTAACTAATAGAAATCACGGAGTTTAAAGCAGCTGCTTAAAGAAATAACAGTCTTATCATACAGAATAGTTTGTGATTAAAGGAGAATAAGCATTATTGATTAAAGTGTGGTTTTGTCAGGTGCAATCTTGTTCCCGTGATAACAGAGATTGACAGAATACTAAGACCAGGAGGTAATTTGATTGTTCGTGATGAGCCTAGTGTGATCGGTGAAGTGGAGAATTTGTTGAAAACTCTCCATTGGGAAATAACCTCGACAAACCAAGAAGGTCTACTTAATGGGAAGAAAGGAATGTGGCGACCTTCGTCATAAGTAGATCTGTGTCTTTGATGAAGGAGACAACATTGGGTATTCAACTTAGAATGCGTTTTCAAACAAGCTTTGCATGGTAGAGAGATGGGGTTTCGTCTATCATCTACCTTCTATAGCACAATAGTTATCTTAAAAATGTCACACCAACAAATGACATGTTTGTTGTAATACACGGACCAACAGAGAGAGATTTGTAGTTGTCAATAGAAAAGGTCACCACGGCACTGTCTGGTTGTCTGTTCGATCTTTGCATTCAGAAGAAACAATTTTTGTTTAATAGAATTGTATTTTAGTACACCACTCAATTTTATATTTCTTCTTCTTTACTTTATTCCGAATATTGTAAGGTATCATGGTTTGAGAAATAATTTTTCATATATGTGTACAAGTATTTTAATAATCCTTTAATAATAATAATAATAATAACATAGCAACATTTACATTTAAACTAATCTATGATAAATAATTAAATCACTACTTAATTTAAAATCCTCAATCCGGTCTTCCTAAAGTTTTATATATTTTCCTTTTATTATTATGGACAAAGTTAAAATGAAACTTCAAAATTGGAAAGGTAAATGTACCTTATGACTTGGATGCTCAACCCTCGGTGAAAAGTTCGAAGGAATCATCGTCAAAATCTGAGTCCAATGAAAGCTGAGGTTAGAAATGATAAGAGTTGAACCAATGGGAAGTTCTTAATTGTGTTCTTCACAAAATTCCTAAGATATGTAGCATACGTTATATAATATGGCTATACCATACTAGGAAGATCGCTGATGATGTTTTTAAATTTCCAAACCAGGAAAGTTTATTTCATTTATTTTCAAATTTTCCAAATTACTAATAGATTTATGTTTGGTTTGTATGATTTGTTGTCTTGAATATTTGTAAATGATATGCTTTTGTCTCTCTTTTCCTTTGGTGAATATTGTGTAGATGCCATGTAAATTTAGTCTTCTTTTTATACTTTCATCTTTCTCTCTTTTACCAATATTGTGCAAACTATCATTATGTAAATTTGGTCTTTTTTATATACTTTTATTTCATTTAAGTACATTGTTCAAGTATTGATGTATGAAAATGTGATTTCCAAATCAAAAGAAAATATAAGTTAGGTATTTCATAATCTGAGTTAAGGTTAGTTAAAATGAGGATATAGAAATAAATTATGACTTAATTAGCATTGAAATTTAAAATGAATAAATATACAATTAATGTTATGTGATAAGTGTAAATTTAGGTTATATATATATATATATATATGAATGACATGATGGGATGATCTTGAATGAGATTTTGAAAAGGAATGGTTTAAGGCCGTGAAATAAATAGGATGGATGTGTGACTGAGTAGAGTCAGGGTGTTAACCATAATCTACTTTTTTTGTGGGAAAGTAACCAAGTAAAGTTAGGGCAGGAGTCATAATCTATAATGATATGTTATTTATTAGGTGTGGATGTTGTGAATGTAATGACTTCTATGAAAGGAGCATTGTATTGAAGTGATGTTATGTGGTGTGTAAATCTACTATTACGAGATTCATTTAGAGGAAAATATCTAGTTGTGAGAGTCAAAAGAAGTTATTATCTGGAGTTTCAGTATAGAAAGGACTAGACCTCACAAATAAGGAACTAACTTATGTCATACTCAAGAGGGATTGATGTTCGAGTATAAAATCTATAGTTATATTTTTTGAGAGACAAGAGTAAGTTATGACAAGTGAGAGATTCTAAGTTTCTTAATTCATTGATTTTTCAAAAATAGAATCAAATGTTTGTTTATATCCGAACCACAAGGTTGAACCATGAGGATTGTGTTTTGTGATAGACATTTAATTCTTAATGTAAATTGTTAATTTTGAGCTTGAATGTGAATTATTTATTGTAAACATTCATTAGCTTAACTTTTGTTTTTTTGTGTTGTGAAACACACCTAACAATAATAATATATATATGTATTATATATGAGTAGGAAACCAAGTTGATAATCTTGTTAGGGATTCAATAGGTGACGATAATGAGTAACAACAAAATTGTAGCTCCTTGAGATGATACAATGGATTGTTTACATGTACCTATTATAATATTTATAACCTCTAAAAAATATTTATTCATATCTTTTGTAAAAAAAAAATCATGCCTTCGAGAATTATAAATAAATTGGAAATGAGTACATATATTTGTACATTATTTACTATGCGTTACTACTTATATGATGATGTAATTAATAGCCTAATAAGAATATCTTTTTCTTCTATACAATTTTGCTTTCTATTTTTAGACTCTATATATATTTGTAGATATATAGAGAAATACTTAACTGTCATCAATTTAAACTAAAATAGTGTCATTTATTATTTTACAGTCTTGTATACTATTTCTAACTACACTTAAACTTAAATATAATTTGATAAAATTATTGAGAGTTCAGTTTGATGAGTCTTTTATATGGAGATGACACTAAAATTAGTATTGGCATCATCATACACTTTTTAGAAATCAAAACTATTAATTATAAAATAGTTGTGGAAGTCAAAAGTAATGGTTAGTTATAAAATTTAATTCTGTTAATTACTTCATGGCAGAAATGTAATCTGAGTGAAAAGGACTATGTAATTACATCTTAAAAGTGTTAAAATCATTAAAAATTTAAAATAAAATTAAAATGCTAAATTTAAGAGTGAAAGACATTTTCATAATCACTCTTTCTGGAATGAAACAGAAGAAGTCAAAGAAACAGCAATTTCGGCACGCTGCTACTTAACAAGTCAATCATTTTTTCTTGGTAAAACAAAAAATATTTGGTTTAAACCATTTAGGCGTCCCTATTATTTTCGTTAATTTGGTCCCGGAATGAAACAGAAGAAGTCAAAGAAACAGCAATTTCGGCACGCTGCTACTTAACAAGTCAATCATTTTTTCTTGGTAAAACAAAAAATATTTGGTTTAAACCATTTAGGCGTCCCTATTATTTTCGTTAATTTGGTCCCCTTCTTTTAAATTTTTCCAATTGAGTCCTTATAAGTGCTAATTTGAAACAATTTAGTCTCTGCCGTTAAAAATTGTTAATAGTGTTAAATTGTGCACAGGTGATTGTCTGACGTGTTAAACATTTTACTGTGATGCGATACAGGTGATTGTCTGACGTGTTAAACATTTTACTGTGATGCGATACGTGGACGTGGCGTTTTATCCCATCATTTAAAAGGATCATCACCATTATTTTATAAAATGAAATTATATGAAATTAGGGTTCATGAGTATGAGGCGGCGAGCAAAAAGAAATTGAAGACACGGTTGCATCAGCGAAGTTTATTCTGAGCAACTGCCTGGCAAAGTTCATCTTCATAGAAGAGAACTCTATTAGAAGCCAAAGATTTGTATAGGGGCCTTGGTATAACTGACGGCACCAAGCAACGCGAAGGAAAAACTGACTCTGGGAAAAGAACTGCTGCAACCTGCCGCATCTCGGAAACTTTTAGGCGAGAAGGAGGTCGAGGCCCAAGTCTCGGTGCTTTAGGCGTATGTGGACTTGGAACTCTCACTCCCTTCTCATCACCCTTGGACAAAAAAGGCCAATGCTTAGTAGGACGAGGAGTCATTGTGCTTAACATTTCTTGCCGAGACTGATCTGGAGTAGTATAATTGAAGTAAAATTGTCTTGCAATCATAACAGCTTTCCTAATTCTATGAGAAACATGGAACACAACTCAATCAAAAATATTGGGATTCAATTACAATAGAAATCTGAATCCCAATTCTTGTCGTTGTTGCGGTTCTTCACCCTTCTACACTTCTTGTGTTCCCTTCAGTAGCTCTCGAGATTTTAAAAATCTACCTCTGCTTTTTCCTTCGAATCAAATCCTTTTGATCTCTCCGCTTGTTTTCCCGCAATGTTGTTGCCTTGAATTTGACACCAAATTAGAGTCCATGAGATTTCACAAAGTAACGACGATCGCATCGCGAGAAAAAAAACCCTTATTTCTTCGAATGGGATCAGTGCCGTCAACGCGTAAGAGTGGCGCATTCTCTCCGAAGATGGCTGAGTATCTGTTTAGGGCACATTCCCAATTTCTTTTTTATTGAACAGAGCCCTAATTCCTTTTTTTCATTTCCCAAATTTTATATAATTACATTAAAAATTAACCGTGATTGACAGTTTTTAACATTACTACGTTTCTTTCTCAACCGTGTCACGTTTTGCCTCCAATTAAAGCATTTAACACGTCATTCCATCAGTTGTGCATAATTGTAATACCGTTAACTATTTTTAACGGTAAGAGCTAAATTGTTTCAAATTAACACTTATAAGGACTCAATTGGAAAACTTTAAAAGAAGGAGACCAAATTGAAAATACTTAATAAAAATAGAAACACCTAAATGATTTAAACCAAAATCTTTTTAAGTTTAGAGTATAGACAGCCTCAAAGAAGCTCATATCTTGTAAACATTGCTCATAACTCTTTACAATAATAATAAAAACATTTAGATTTCATTTAACTTTCCAAAGGAATGTTTCTTGTGGCATCTCATATATTTTAAAAGAAAAAATTGTTTTAACAATTTTTTTTACAACGTGATAGTTTATGATTAGTACGTTTCAAATATTTTTTTAAAAATAAATTCAAATAGACTAATAAAATAATAACACATATCTCGTTGTCAAAAAATTGTTAAAAGAAATTGTTAAAATATCATTATTTATTTTAAAAATCTCCACACCTCCTTACTTTAAACATTTTTTTGACTGAAATTCATCTCATATAAACATTTTTTGAACGGAGAGGTAATTTGGAAAGTATAACTTTTATTGGATGGAAGAAGAAACATCCCATTTAATCAGCTCTTAGATATTTAGTCTTAATTGATTTAGATGAAATTTAAAGCAGTCTAAAATATCTATTTTAAATTTTTTTTATTTCAAAATTATTATTCTGAAATCTGAATTCAGAAATGATTTTTGAAACAATCATTCCAAATATATAAAAAAAATCTAAAATAAGTGTTTTAGCATATATTTCCTCGTTTAATAATGACTTATAGAACACCTGTTTTAGAATTTGTTTTTGTATTCCAAATATAATTTTTTTCAGAAAAAAATACTCTATAAAGTATTTACAAATTTAAAAATACTTTTTAAGATATCGAATCCAAAAAATATTTAAAGTAAGAAGATGTATTAATTTTTATTATATTTTTTAATGAAAAATAATTTGGAAACTATAACTTATAATGAGAAAATGTTGTTAAGAAGATGTATTAATTTTTATTATTTAATACGACAGAAATGTTGTGTTTAACAAGTCAGAGTTTGGGTTTGACATTTAAGAGTGTCTTGAAGACATGTTTGAACTTGTTCATTCATTCTTAAGGAAACATCGTAGTTTGGTTAATTTGATCCTGAAAGGTTATGGAGCACTTGGAGATGGTGAATGAAGTGAAACACCAAAGAATCAAAGCCAACGGGATATGGTTACATGTAGCAGAGAAAGGAACAGGCCCACTTGTTCTTCTGCTTCATGGCTTCCCAGAACTATGGTATGCCTGGCGCCACCAGATCAATTACTTGGCCCAACATGGCTATCATGCAGTTGCACCTGATCTAAGAGGCTATGGTGACTCTGATTCTCCTATTCAACCTACTTCCTACACTTATCACCACCTTGTAGGTGACCTTATAGCTTTGCTTGACCATTTTGGTGAACAACAGGTATCAAAATTTTCTCATTTCTTTTTCTTTCTTTCTTTCTAAACTTGTATACATTTTTTTGTATGATCATGCTTCCTTTTTGACCCACTTGAACAATACAGGCATTTGTTGTTGGATCTGATTGGGGATCAACAATTGGATGGCATCTGAGTCTGTTTAGACCTGACAGAGTAAAAGGATTTGTTGCTTTGGGTGTTCCTTACCACCCAAGATCACCCACCAGTAAAACGGTTGAAACTATCAGAAAATTATTCGGAGATCAGAGTCATGTCTGCCAGTTCCAGGTTCCCTTTACTTGCTGTTTGTTTTGACATTTTTATGTATTTAAAAACATGAATTTTATTACAAATCTAAGATTTGTGCTTGCCTGAATTGCTTTTAGGATGTGATTTATTTGTTGAGTTGGGTATGCAGGAACCAGGCAGAGCAGAGAGAGCTTTTGCTAGATATGATTATCTGACAGTGATGAAGAAGTTTATTCTGATGATAAAGACAGATTTTCTAGCATCTCCAGAAGGCATGGAGCTAATTGATTTCCTGCCAACACCTTCTGTTGTGCCATCATGGATAACTGAGGAAGAACTCACGGTTTTTGCAGACAAATTTCAAGAGTCTGGTTTTACTGGTCCACTCAATTATTACCGTGCAATGGACTTGTAAGTATTTTCATTACTGCTTTTCTTGCTTAATTTTAAAACATAATAATTCAATTCCTTGCCAACTACACAATGCAACTTTGAATTCTCTACTATAGTCAAACTTGGAAAAAACAACTCTTTTTTTGGCGGCTGATAGCACTTATAAAATTGTATATAAGTTGTGGGCTAATTTTATATTATATTTCCAACAATATAGTTTGACAAAGATAAATTTAAATTAAGTTGACTTCTGAGCTAAGCATAAACTATTTCATCTTATCATAAACCAATCTTGTTATAGAGTAAAAATAAAATCTGACAGATGTTATTGTTAGTGAAAGAACTCACCTTTTTACTTCCGCTGATGGTCTATGGTTACAGAAACTGGGAGCTTCTTGCACCATGGCAAGGATCAAAGATAACAGTTCCAACGAAGTTCATAGCAGGAAACAAAGACATGGCTTTTGATCTTGAAACATTTGGTACAAAGGCTTTTGTGGAAAGTGGTATTTTCAAGACTCTTGTTCCCAACCTTGAAGTTGTTATTATAGATGGCCACCATTTTATACATCAAGAAAAAGCCCAACAAATTTCGGACGAAATCCTTTCCTTTATCCGTAAATTTCCCCCCAATGCTTCCATATAACGTTGCCGATTTATGTAACTTTTATTTTTTGGTGTATTTTTAGCTATTTATATCGTTGTTTGTTAAAGAAAACTCCTGGATCTCCATTGTTGATTATTTACAATTTTACGTTAGAATAGTGGGTTTTTGTAAGAGAAAGGCAAACAAATCATCCATTTAAAAACTCCTTAATTTATAGGAGTAAATTAAAGGTGAGCAATGACACTAATGAACAATTAAATAGACTTTGAATAGATTTAGTAATTCTACAGGGAGTATAAATTAACCTTAATAATACTTCCAGATATGTGGGGACCTTCTGTTTACTAGAAAAAAGTGTACGAAACTCGTGCAGATTCACTTCTATGATAAGGTTACAGCTGAGTCAATTTTTGCTGGCAAACAGTCAAATGCGTGCAAATAGTCTAGATCTACTTTGTTTTTTACCTTTAGATTATGAACTTTTAATATTGCCTATAAACGCTCCCCTACGAAAATGGTCGTCTTATCTATGTTTTGTTTCTTACGTACATAGATTTTTATTTAAATAAAAGATTTCATGAACACAGCTATTTTTTTACAATAATCTAGTAACGAGAAGCATAAAACGAAACGATAGCAGAAATCACAGTAGAAGGCAATGTGAAAGAAACATTTTAAATGGAAACAGTTATATATTGCACGATTTAGTTTTAGTAATTGTAAGTAATTCTGTTCACTGAAACGAAATATTTCTCCCACAGGTTGAAGTGACCTGCAAGCTTTTGCCCATAGAAGGTAATTTCAAAGTCCTAGAACTCTGGGAGAAAAAGAACAGAAAACTTAGTTAGCATGGAAACACGGATATAAAAGCAGCCATGAATTTTATCTCGGGAAATTGCATCTACATTGTTACTCTGTAGAATCCCATCAACAAAAAGTGATAGGACAAATTATTAATACCCACTGCTACAAATATCAATTAAGAGGATATTAAACAACAGTAAGGATAAAAGAAAATCCTGATAGAAAATGAAATACTCAGTCATTTCTTATAGTCGGTTTAAGCAATTTTAAAACATTTTCATAAACAATAAATGTTATTGAAGAGGCAGGAGCATTTTTCAAGAGGTTTGCGGTAATTCCTTTGTAAAAACCCCGGATACCTTCAAATCTGCAAGAACAGAACAAAATCTATAAAGGAAAAACAATAACTAAATTTGAAATTATCAAGAGCATTGTTTTTTTAGCATATAATTCGGGTAAAAGCAAGAGTGTCAATGTAGGCTTTACAATTCATTGACAGCACGTCACCAAGAGTCAACCTATTGTGTATGCCATTTGCCAAGGTACAAGAAATATGTTAATCTCAATCACCAATAATGCTTACGATTCCTTTCTAGTTTCACCTTTGCATATTTGTCAATATAAAGATGTGAGCTAAATCTAGATGGGTTTTCAATATGTAGCTATTTACCGTGCAGTTTCTTTCACAACATGCCAAGTATCCATATATCTTGGGACCCCATCACCACTTGGTCGTTGCTGCAGAGACAGAAAATCCAGTCCAGATCAGATAACGATGTAGTGATGCTAGTTAAAACAAAATGAATATGTAATATTTATATCTTTGTAATGACATTCTTGTACCTGCAAGCGAGACCGCATAACCTGAAATAATGGGAAAGGGGGAGCGTGATTCAGAAGAAAGAAAATTCTTCAATTACTCATATGAAGGAATGAAGCTAGAATTCTCGTTCAAAATAGAGGAGACAGACAGTTGTACCTGAAATGGATAGGTTAGCAGTATTGCAGCCAGTTTTGATGTTGCTCCAAGAACAGCATAATCGAGAGAATTCTGGGAAAAATAGTACAATGTTAAAAACATCACAACTGTAAGTTTTGGATAGAATATTTATTAATTGCCAACACAAATTCAATTGAAATCATCTGTAAACATCAGATAGCAGGAAGCTAAATGTACCAAACCCAAACGTGTCCTATAAAGCTATAAACTTGCAACAAAAAATTTTTTAGGATATGCATAAAGCTACATTTCTCCCATTTAACATGTCCCTGGATCGTACCTAGCCATTTGAAAACAGTAAATAAAAGCTAACTGAGGCATCCACTACTCAAATGCAGGCAACAATCAGAGTCGTGATTCTTGAGATGCATCATTTAAATTACTAGAGCCTTGATTATAGGAGCATGACTTGGAGAGTAATACAAGTAGCAGAAAAGGTCAAACCTCAAGAAATCATTTGAGAAATGTGAATAGTCCAATACATGTAAATTCAAGAGTTAAATCGACCCAAGGTCCTCTAACTTACCAATAACTTATCAGGATTGTCATTATGGAATGTACTTCTCTTACTCTTAAAATCAATAATAACTTTACGGAGCTCCTCGTATGCTGTGAACTGAATAGCACCATGAGAGACCTGCTGCAACATATAAATTCAAATAAGCTCATTATAAAGCATAGAAAGACAATGCTGTGTATTGAAACTTTTGTTAATACTTGATAATTGATATAGCCATCGTAATTTTCAAATTTCCCCTTTCACACCCTAGAGAAAAGTAGCAACCTAATGATGCATTAAGTAATACCCTTTCATTTTAATTACAATTTTGGTCCCAAATGAAAATTTTGAATGTTGCTTTGTCAAACCCCCACCCCACCAATCTCTATAGCTTCAAAGTTCAACAACCTTTAGAAAAGTAGTATCCACTCTCAAATACCACGTATCACAAGTTGCCATGAAGGTGAAGATAAAAAGATTCCAAATTCATTCATCATTTTGACTTTTTTGTCTGCATAATTCCCACCATACTGCCACACAGCACAGAAAAAGTGGGGGGAGGAGAAGGACAAATGGATATTCCATTGAAAAAATTTTAACCATTTCCTAACACAGAATATGTGCGAATGGTGTTACAAAAAGGTTAACCCGTCCTTACAAGGTCTAGAATTTCCTATAACAAATGCCCCTCCTTCAGAAGCCGGCACCTCACGGCTTGGAAAATTCGGGACTCCCCCAATGCTAGGAGTAGGTTCCCCCAAAGTTCGAACTCGAAACATTAGGTTCGTTGCAAGACTCTGATGCCATTATTACAAAAAGGTTAACTCATCCATACAAGGCCCAAAATTTCCTATAACAAATGGTGGAGATGACATGAACAAATCAATCGCTGACATGAGTTTATGATCATGTAACAATCACACCATAAACACATTCCTTGATAACTTAACAACTATTGAACCAAAGGATCAAGGATATGTTGTTATGTTTTTAGTATTGTATAATACTAATTGGAGAGGTTCAAGAGTTCATAGTGGCTATGCAATGGATGCGATGTCCACTATAAATTGCAAAGCACAATACCACATTATATTTAATCTAAAACTAAATTCTAAGTGTCAAGATTGACAGGTAAAATAAAGAGTCAGCAACATACCAGAAATAGACCAGGAACAATGCCTCTGTAAAGTGCACTAAATCCCTCTTCCCTCGTTATGGTCCTAAATGCATCTGATAGTTAATATTAATAAAATCAAATTCCATGACTAGATAGCAAATCGTATATTGATGAATACAACTATAATAAACAAAATATGTTAACATATGCAGTGATCGCGTGACAATCATATGGCAAACACATTCTTTTAGTAACTTGTAGTTAATAAACTGAAGAATGAATTGTGTTGTTTCTGATAGTCTTTGTGTCCAATTGACAGATAAAAGAGTTCATAGTGGATACTTGCAAATGGATCAATGTTGATCATAGATCTGAACCTAGAATCAATTTGGGCAAATAAGACCTTTTATCTTTATGAAGGATAGTTACCTACATATATTCAATTTGATTAAAATTTTAAGTGCCAAGATTGATTAGTAAAATAACAATAAACAGAAACACACCAAAATAGACCTGGAACGATCCCTCTGTAAAGTGCACTAAATCTTCCTCGCTCATTATGGTTCTAAATGCATTTATTATTTATTTTTGACAGGTAAATTGTTTTCCTTCCTTGTTAGCAATTCATATGGCGAAGACATAACCACAATAAACAAAATATATATTCACTATAATGTTTTAGGTAGATGAGTTAACAGGAGTGCTACCAAAACTCTAACACTTTAAACTATCGGATTCATCAGGAACTACAAAATAGAACTCACAAAAAATTGTGATTTTCGAATAAAATCAGCCAATAGAAGGGGGTTTGTTCAAAAGAGTTAGTTAGAAAGTGTATTACTAGCCTTTCTCATTGAGCGAAACATAATCACCCTGGTCCCCAGATCAAAAAGAAAAAGATAAGGTCAACTTATGAACCTAAATCTTGCATCTTGATAATTCCTTTCTCAAAACAACTGAAATAATCTACAAATAAAAGTTAAAACTAGTTTTTTAACCCGTCCGAAAATTAACATCATACAAGACTATGCAATGAAACAAATAGGATGAATGCAAATGTTCAATAGTTAATACTGGTAGGTATTGAATTACTGAATACCCATATAGTGGTGACATAAAAACTGCCACACAACCAAGACCATTTTTGGGTGAGATAAATGCTCAGTTAAATACCGAGCCTCAGATTGAACTACTCAGTGAAAATGACCTATCTTTCAACTTTTGGATACTAATTTCAAATTCAATTTAGGGTGAGGTGACTAAAATGAAGAAGCATCTTATAAAAAAAGATAATAATTAAGCTATGTAATTATTTCTAGCATAACATCTAGAGCCAAAGTGAAAATATGGATGCTATAAAATGTAAACAGTTCCAAATAAAGTTAATTTAAAATGGAGAGCAGACCATAAAGCCCAGAGTATGGTCGCGTCTGATGAAGCGGACTTTGAAGCTGCAATCTTGTCTTTACAAGCCAAACAGGATTTGTGCACAGGCAAACCTGGTGAAAGGTAATGGAAACCAAAATAACTGGAAGTTTAGTTTTGACCCCTTACAGGTTTGTGCCACAGTATGTTTGACAGGCATTGGAATCCTATGTATCCAATTATCAAAGATAAGTAGGGTCACAAAGATAAGCACGTAGATAAGTAAATGGTAAACTTAATTATACTAGTTTCATTCTCACAAAACATTTCAAATAACAATTTTCAGAGCCAAATTCGTCAATACAGCTCGCCAAAAGTAATTCATTGTGGATTTAGTTACTCTAGAGTGAAGCTAAACTAAGGGATTCACTTTACAGAGAAAACTAGGGTGTTACAACTTACATCCATCAACCAGAAATAAATTCAAGGGAACAGATTTAAATGATTTTGTTAGGGTATAAGGTGGGAGGATATTCGGTATAAGTTAATTAAAGTAAATAAATATAGTATAGGTTAATTAGAGTAAATAAATATATATTCCAAGGAAATATTTAATATAAGATATTCAGTATAAGTTAATTAGAGTAAATAAATATAGTATAAGTTAATTAGAGTAAATAAATATATATTCTAGGGAAATATTCAATATAAGATATTTATAATTAAGGATATATGCTAGGATAATATATGGGGAGATATTTATATATAGGGATATTTATATTAAATGCAAATATATTCTAGGGAAATATTTAGTAAGAGATTGACGGGAAATAATTAGTATAAATAAAGTTAGAGTCTAGGGTTAAGGGTATGCTTTTGAATTGTGAGTTTTGTTAGAGAGGTTATGCTCTCAGGTGACTGACGGAGGTTATGCTCCCAGTTATTGGTTATTTTCTTTGATACAGTATTTCCATTCAATAAAAGAGGTTTATTTATCTATTTGTCCATTGTTAATTCTTTGTGAGAGTGTGTGAGGAAGGCGCTCTAGATACGTTCCATTATCAGGTACGTAACAGATTTCATATTTAACTGCACATAAGCTGATTTGCAAATCACCTTTTTCCCATTAAAGTGAATCCCTTGCTTTGGATGATTAAAATCCTTTCATCTCTCCCACATCCCAATAGTGACAAAATTTAAAAATAGAAAACCTCGGGTGGCAACAAATGCCAGCAGGGTTGTGCAACATAATCACTAAGAATTATATGTGGATTTTATATTTGGATTTTTCTCACGTACCAAACCTCCTGCTTCAGCAGCTGAGGCAAGATGAAGACCTGGGCTCAATTTCCCTTCCCCGTTCCTTGCATATCTTTGTTTGGCTTTATCATAGCTGCAAGTCAAAAAAGTTTTGGTACAATGACTTTGGTCTTCTCAGAAAGCAAGCAGATGGGCCAGTAACCACTCTAACTATAATAATTAATCACTCAATTCTCGAAGGTAAAAAAATTTAAAGGGAGGATAATCCTCTGGCAGGATTAACATCTGTGAATTTGTGGAAATTGTTTGATGTTAAATGAAACTGCTAAAGACGGTAGACTAGGAGATGATGACATGCTGATTTGTGTTGGGTCTTTTTAGGAGGGATACAATGGAGGGATTTGACACCAATAAGTTAAAAACAGATTCATATCAGAGATTACAACTCCATTTCTAACTCAAAACTCTAAGACAATAGGTTTGTGGGTGTAGGCACCAATGAGTCATTATGAGCAAACCCATACAAAAGATTACAACATCTCCTCCAACTCAAAACCTTAAGGATTTGGCTTTGTGAGTATTGGTACCAATGAGTCATAAGCAAACCCACATAAGATATTACAATACCACCTCCAATCCAAAATCTTAAGACAATGAGTTTATATATCCTCTTACTAATATATTACTCAACTTTCTCATTTTTATTCAATATGAAATTTAAACTCATACTTAGATATCTAACATTGTATTTGTGACCAAGAAAAGTAATTTAGACATGATTTTTCTCCCGTATGAATGAATGAGTAGGCCACAAAGAAGATTTTCGAAATCATATTGAAACAAGTTCAAGTTTAATTACAGAAGCTGCATATATGCACAAAACACCCGAACGAAGTATCAAAGAGAGACATCTATATAATATTATTCACTCCTAGTGAGGGTTAGTTATATATGACCGGTTTAAAAGTTCACTTCGATGCAATACTTATTGATGGAATTTAGTACTTACAAAAAGAAATATAAACCCCACGAAATAGTGGACCCGAGAGTCCCAGGAAGAAAGCCTGCATATAACCCTCTTAATCCCTGCATGATAAAGCATGGCATATATGTAGTATATTCATACTAAGGCACACACAAAGTACCAAAAAAAAACAGAATATCCTCTGATTACAATTTGCAACCGATGTTAATTTTTTCAACACGAAACCCATAAATAATACGCGGAATGAACGAACATTGAGCAACAATCCCAGCCGCATTCATGTTAAAATTCGTCAAAGTAAGACCATGGACAAGGTGAAAAGTGAAGTCCAACGAAAATAGGCAACCATTCATTAACAAATAAAATTGAAAAGTGAGAACCCACCCTTCCCCCATCCCCCGTCTTGCTAACTTTGAAACATAGACATTTAAAAATGGTTGTTTCACAAATGTTGGACCCATATCCTATTGGATACTTTCTATATTCTATTGAAGTTCTTCAATGTCTTCAAATTTTAGCATTCCACATTTGAATCTCACTGTGCACAACATACCTGCAGATGTCTAACACATTTGGATTCAAGTGGCAAAAGGGAATTTAGCTAGCTCAGCGCAAGAGGGAACCATGGCAACGACTCCACCAAACCAAAAAAGGAGGAAAAGTGCAAGGATCAAAATAACCAATTCACGATTAAAGGATTTTGAGTGATCCAAGCACTAGTGTTTAGCATTTTATTAGAGAGAGAAAAAGGGGTGGAAGAAGTGATGTTGATCCTCTCTTTCTGAAATATTCTTTTGTTATTTCCTTATTTTTACTATCTTTGTAGGTACAGTCGCCTTCTTCACTGTAATTCATATCCGACGCATCAATAATATGTACAAAGATTCATATTCATTCTTAGTTTACTATTGCATTCATTAGCACTGTTACAATCTCAGGTCGTGTAATAATCTTAGTAAGCTTTTCTTCACTTTTCAGGAATACCAGAAACCACTGTACTGATTTTATCATATTCGTCATATTTATTCACGCTGCTGAACTTCAACTACACTGTTCAGAAAGTAAAAGGAGCCAGTAATAACTCTATATATGTTAAGTTTAGAAGGTTCAGCAATCAACAACATTTAAATGCATGATTGTCTAAATTTTACCACAAATTCGCAAGTCTTACATATCACGTACATATAAGAACTTTAATTATTCAAAAAAACACACCGATATTAAAATTTCCAAAGTGATTATTCAGCCTATTAAACTTTGATTGAAAAATAGTCTTTTATTAATACGAACCAGTTAAGAAACTTTACTTGTCTAAAAAAATTCACTCAAGTGATGCAATGCCATGTAATTTGCACGAATAATTTTTTTTTAAGCATCCTTCCTTAACTTTAGATAACTCCTAAGCACCAGCGTCGTAGATAGTTAAGAGCACATGAAAAGCTTCCGGAATTTCATTAATTAAAAAAGAAGTTTGACAATTCAATCCTTAACTGAGAAACAACATTGGTCGATTAGGAAATGACAAACCTCAGAGCGCGCAATGGTGAAAACGGCGTGAGCAGTGTTCTTGTAACTGGGAAGATGAGAAACTCGACCATCATTAACTGCAGAGTCAAGCAATGCTTCTAAGAATGGAAGGCATCATAGTTTATATGAGAAGAGAAAGAGGGAGAGAGAACCTTGGAACCTAGTGCGGACAACATCGAGGGGATACATAACGGCAACGGTGGCGAATCCGGCGGCAGCGCCCGCAGTGGCATTCTCCCACTGCCATTTATGGGGCTTGGGCGCTTCCGTTGACATTTATATAGTATGGAAAACTTCAGATTCAGAGTTGAATTGATTGTGACTGCGACACTCAACTGTATCTGGATTTTGTTTGTTAGAGCTTTTCTCTTTCAAGGAACTTGTGTTTTTGTCACGTGATCATAACTTATTTGATGATGATTTGTACTTCTATGGATAAAAAATAATAATAATAGTATAACATATATTATAAATGTAGAATGATCATGATTATAAAAAAATGAACTTTTATACTTAAAAAAATAAAAATTAAAAAAAATATATTATCAAATGAATATAAAAGATTTATTTATATATATGACCCTAGTAAAATAAATATAAACTAAATACTAAACCAGAGACTCATTCAAGTAAATTCCCATATATACAAAACACATACACATATATATTAGAACATTAATACATGTCACTTATCACCTTTTTACTAACTAATTCTTTTTTTGTTGAACCACATTTTATACCATCGTTAACTTCATTCATATCATTTAACATATTACTTCGTAATGTATTATTCTAAAATTAATCATCCATTATAATTCTATTAAACAAATACAAATTATATTTTTCAAACAAAAAAAATACATTCTTTATAAGTCATTTGAAAGTATAAAATATAATTTTTGAATTGCACAATCTATAACAAATTATACAATTCCAAATTAACCAATTCAAAAATGTTAAAATAGAATTGTCAAATTCAAAAGTCATAAATCCACTTCCAATGATTAAAAAATAATTTTATGAATTATGTGAGAGGTTAGAAAATTGTGTTTTAGAAGTAAGAACATGTTTTAAATAATGAGATTTAGTTATTTTAATATTAAATTTTTAAAGAATAATCAAAATTTATATAATCGAATTTTATCATCTAAAATCATATAATCTTTCTAAATTTATGTTCTTTAGAGTTTTATATCCTCTCTTTAAAGATTCTAATATCATGTTCATCTATTTGAATATTCAAAAATTGTTTGAGTAATCCTTGAGGACAGGTCTTCAACTCTAGTTGATCAGTTTTTGCAAAAGAGTAAGTTGGTTTTTACTTTTCTCTTTATATTCTGTGTTTTTTGTGCATGTGAGTGATTCTAGCTTGCATGTGAACATGAGTCTTCTATAAGATCCGCTGCTTACCAATGGTCCTAACAATGTGTCTTGATCATGTTTCTATTGTTTGTAGGAAAGATAGAGTTTTTTGTGCTTGTAGAACTATCTTAGGACCCTAGAGCTTATGGTCATCTATTAGGTAACGAAACTAGACGTTTTAGTGTGCATGAGTTATATATTGTTGATTGAATTTGGTATGTTGAATATGATTTCTTTCTGTGTTGAATTGTATGGTATATGTTTGATTGTTTAAATTAAGTTAGTTTGTGTTTGGACTATGGTGATTAAGGAAACTAAAGATTTGACTATTTCAGCAAGTTGGTGTTCATTCTGACATTAAAACTTGTTTTTGAACCGAGCATAGCATTAAGTTGGGAATTTTGATCATCTGAACATGTCCCTAGTTTTCCAAATCACAAATTTAAATTGGTTGTTTTTTGATATGGTTTTGAGCAGGACTAGTATGGAATTGAGCATCAACTTAGTAATGCAAGTTTGGAAACAATTTTGTACTAGATCATTGAGCACCCACTTTTTCCTATTGAGAGACCATTTTTGCGAATGGTTTGACGCTGAGCGGTGGTAGGGCACCACTGAGCGCCACTTTTCACTACAAGTTTAGAACCATTTTTAGTTCTGATTCGTTGAGCAACAAAGTGGAGTCGTTGGGCGAGCCACTTTGCGAAAAAAAAAATGGCGTTGCGTGTCAAAGTTGTCGTTGAACGCAACCTTTGTACAAGAGGTTTTGCGTTGAGCGCCACTCTTAGTGTCAATTTATATAACTATTTTGGTTTGTTCCATTGGTTGTTTTATATTGATCTTTATCATTCCTAATTGTGCTTATGAGTATAATGGTTTCATGAATGTGTATGAAAAAACCTTTGATAAGATTTTGTGGTTGTTGTGAGAATTTGAAGGAAAATTTTTATGTTTTGGTAATGTTTAGGATATGCTTGACATATGGGCATTCGAAAAGGAGGTGTCTTGATATACTACTAAGGATTCAACTCATATAGAAAGGAATGAGGTGAGAGAGATAATGATAGAAAGTCTTTATCCTAGACTTTTGATCTTAAGCATGAAAGATTAACATCATGAATAATAGGATGATAACTCTTGTGTTTATAACTCTACAGAGCATAAATATTATTACAAGTACATACCTACTACTACTATGAAGTCCGATGTCAAAGCATAGAAGTCCGATGTCAAAGCATATATTCGGATAATCGAATCTAGAGTCGTATGTATTAATTGAGTCTAGACATATATTAATTGAGTCTACAGTCATTTGTATGTATGTTGAGTCATTTATATGTATGTTGATATGATACTTTTATAAATGTTGAACTAATGTGTTATATGTTTTAAATTGTTTCATTGATTTATAGAGTTTTCTTTTGAACACCAACTTATCCTGTTTTTTCTTTCTTTTTATTCATTTTCTTTTGTAACGATCACTTCTGTGTGTGAGGAAAGGATGAATTAAGTATTAACCTACCTTTAGTAGAGACTAATGATGTTGTCAAGTAATTGTTTATGTTTTAATTAGTTGTTGTATAATCAATTCCTACCTTTTGAAAAACTTGTTTAGTTTTCTTGTGATTCAAATAATTATATTAATATTTTGCATGCTTTCTATTTATCTATTGTACATTATGAGAATTTATAATATTTTATTTAATAGTTTATATTATCAAATGTTTCGAATTATCCAAATCAAAATATTATCAATGTACTCTTTGAATTATCCAAGTTGTAAATAACCAAAATAATCTTACAAATCAAAATTTAAAAAAATCATTTTATATTACACAATTAGTGAGAATCCAAAATTTCTCCCTTTTTAAGTGTGGTTATATTTTCAGAAATTACAGTTACCTTCCCAAACAACACTAAATCTCACATTAGACTTCTAGATTACCTCGCTAAAAATAATTATTAATTATACTTTCCAAAATTTTACATTACCTTTCTTAAAAGAGGACTACATAATGACACTACATCTTCAATTTATTAGCTAATTCAAAATAATTATGAATTATACAAAATGTTTTACAAAATATACCACAAGACTTTCAATATTTTGAACACCTTCAGTATTTTGTATTATATCAAACACTCTATGGTCGCCTACCAAAAGGGTATCCAATCCCCTGTTCCATGGGGTAGTATCTATCAACTACTTGGGAACACTACCTCTGACTCTGTGACCACTATTTTAAATCACTTGAAAAATATAAAACATTAAATTAAGTATTTAAAAGAAAATAGGTTAAATTTAATCTAATAAAAAGACAAAAAGAGAAAAAATATAATTACCTTAAAAAAATAACTTGTATAATTGCGAACATTTTTCCCTTAAAGTCAGTAATATTAATTTCTTATGCATAGCGCTTAGTAGACAGATTCTTTGAAGTTTGTCAAAAATCTCAGACTATAAATGTTAACCTTTTTAAAATTATGCCTCACTATCGAAAATAGATTCCATGTTACCAAACACCTCCTGATATTATCAGGCTGCAATTTAAAGCAAAATTAACTGTAACTTAAAGGTTTCTAATGGATTCTCAAAATCAAAGCAATCCAGTGCTAACACAACTCGGAATTTACCCTTGTTATGGCCTATTTGTTGAGTGACTTTGAAGAAAAAGATAGAAATGATATAGAAGAATGAAAGAGAAGGAATTTTTTATAGTTTGCGAAAGGAGAGGAGAGAAAACAGCTACGTGTAAGAGAATATGAAACTCATTCTAGCTGCTTAGCTTCCCTCCTCGCAAAACAAATCTGTTTTCAGAGACGGTCTACCTAAGCAATTCTGAAAAGGATGAGATTAAACAGAAATAAGGTGCCGTTGGTAGGAATCTATCAAAACCCCATAAAATAAAAGGAGATAAACAATAATGAGAAAATAAGATCTATTCCACAAAAACTACAAACAACAGCCATGAGAAGCCTAAACTAAGGAGGCAACATTGGGGGAATAAGTGTTTAACTTCAATTCTAGTTGTCCATTACAAATGATTGCGTGGCCATGGTAGTCCAGTAGATCAGCAAGTAACATGTATATGATTCAAAAATTATTCCACTGTCATAAACCAATTCTACAATACATGTTAAAAACGATGAACAAAATTCAAGGCAAAAAGTGGCTCAGGTAATGGAGAAATAACAACAAAAAAGTAGTGAGGTTTGCTCACCAAACTTTTCAAATACAATAAAGGATAACAGCTGAGAGTGAAAAAGTAAGCATCAAAGCAGAAATACTAACCAGGCATTGAGATTGCCAAAGACCAACGACCAATGTGGTAAAATTTTCATCAAAATATACACAGAATAACCTATACACCATCATCAAGACATACATATTGATTCAACCAGACACCCACTTTATGTTGTCACAAATATTTGCATGTATAATCCATTGGTAATTGATCGTTTCATGCAAGTCCGGTCATTTAACACGTTATCCTCAAAGTAAAACATGTTGAGGAATGTTTGAGAAGTGCAATTTAATCCTGGTATTTAAAAAAAGAAAAAAAAAAGAGTTTCTTATAATACAATTCGACATACACGATAAAATATTTGGTTCCTTTTTCATAGAAAGAGGGACAGTAAAATATTCGAGCTTCCACAAAATTGAGGATACAACGAATGAATAACACTAACCCAGGCGCTGCTGAAGACTATGAAGAAGGTTTGGGGCTTGGATCGTTCTGTTTGTAGAGATTATTATATTGTTCGAGTTCCTCATAATATATATCCCAAACGCATCGGACGCAGCCGCTGCCGCAACAATCACCGGGCTCCGGCTTCTCCGGTGGCGGCGGAATCTCCTTCGGCTGATTGGGATTGTTGTCATCAGCGAGGGTGTGGGGTTTGGGTTGGATTGGGTGCGGCGCGGGCGTATTTGCGGCTCGCGAGGGTTCCGCCATGCGATGGGGCTGGAGAAAGAAGGGTTGCGTGCGTTGAAGAGGAAATTTGGTGAGGGCGGTGTTGAAGGGAAGGAGCTTCTGGGTGAGATCGCAATGTGCTGTTCTCATTGTCTACGGCGCCGCCACCGTCTCATTCTCTTTTGGGATTGGGATTTGGGATGAATGAAGTCCACAACGACCAGGATTGGAAGCTGTCGTTTTAAGCAGCCTTTGCGTGTTTCGCTCTTTATTTGTCTGTTGTTTTCTGAATCCTTTTTTTCTTTCTTACAGTAGGGATTATAAAAATAGAAAAATAAAGTAAAAATTAACACATGTTAATAGATTAATTATTTAAATTTAAATATATAAAACATACACAGAATTTATTTATTATTATTTTTATTATTATAATTTAGTTTTACACATCATGCATAATCTCGTGTTGATCTGCACACAAACATGTATATTATGTTTTTCTCAATCAATTCGAGATTTTAAACTCACAAGTCCTAATCTTATAAATATGTTCCATAATATTTTTAAATTAACTTAAGTTATTCTTAAGCTTATTATTATTACTATTATTATTATTATTATTTTAAGCAGTTATCAAATAATTAAAAAATAAAAGCTATATATATATATATATATATATATATATATATATATATATATTCATTTATTAATTTGTTTATGTAAATAACTTTTGGTTCTGTTTTTCTATCAATCATTTTTTTGGTAACCATGTTAAAGACCAAGAAGAGGAAAAAACCATGAAGGAAAATGAAATACTCTCAGTCATTCCTTATAGTCGGTTTAAGCAATTTTAGAACGTTTTCATACACAATAAATGTTATTGAAGAAGCAGGAGCATTCTTCAACAGGTTTGCGGTAATTCCTCTGTAATAACCTCGGATACCTTCAAATCTGCAAGAACAGAACAAAATATATGAAGGCAAGAAAAATAGTTCAATTTGAAATTATAAAGTTTCTCCGGTGCATAGTTGTCAATAGAGAGATGTAAACTAAATCTTTTGAGTTTTAATGTGTAGTTATGTACCGTGCAGTCTCTTTCACAACATGCCATGTGTCCATATATCTTGGAACACCATCACCACTAGGCCGTTGCTGCAGAGACAGGAATTTCAGCACAACTCAGAGAAAGATGCAGTGATGCACAGTTAATAGAATGGAAACACGCAATGTAACTTTGAAAGGACAAAGCAGTACCTGCAATCGGGCTCGCATAACCTGAAGAAAGGGGGTGAAAGAATGCCTCATAAGAAAGCAACTTCATCAATTACTGAAATATCAGTTTCAAGGACTATATAAGATATACCTACTTTAAAAGACGGCACAGACAGTTGTACCTGAAATGGATAGGTTAGCAGTATCGCAGCAAGTTTTGATGTTGCTCCAAGAACAGCATAATCAACAGAATTCTGCGAAAAATAATACAAGGTAAAAACATTACAACTGTAAGCGTTGGATAAGAAGAATGTTTAATTGTTTATAACACAATCAATGGCAATCATTTGTAAACATTAGATAACAGTAAATTAAGAGTACGAGGCTCAGACATATCTTATAAAGCTATAAACTTGAAACAAATAAAATGTAGGATATGCATAAAGCTAGATTTCTCCATTTAAATGTCCCTGAATACTACATAGCCATTTGAAAATGGTGAATAAAAGCCGAGGTAACTAATATCAGCTAAAATATAGTAAAACCAAAAAAGTATACAATCAAGTCAACTTTATAGATCCCCTACTGACGTGCAGGAACTATCAGAGTCATGATTCATGACGCGCATCATTTTGCTCTACCCAACTACCAGCCATGACAATAGAAGAATGACTTAGAGAGAAATGCTTGTGATTAGAAAGGTCATTCATCAAAATAATCATTTGAAAAATGTAAATAGTCCAATGCATGTAAGCTCCAGAGTTAAATGGATCCAAGGTCCTCTAACTTACCAGCAATTTATCTGGGTTTTGATTATGTACTGTACTTCTCTTACACTTAAAATCAACAATAACTTTACGTAGTTCCTCATATGCTGTGAACTGAATAGCACCATGAGAAACCTGTTGAGGCATAATGAAAAGCTGATAAGTATGATTTTAAGACTTTTGTCAATAATTGATATAATTGAAATAGGCATCGGAATTTTAAAATTGGCTTTCCACGCCCTAGAGTAAAGTAGCAACCTAACAATGGTTTTAGTGAATATAACTAAAATACTTCAGCAAAATGTTATCATAAGCTAAAGCTTTAATATAATTAGTTTTCATATACAAATCCAGGGAACCTTGTTATTACTAATATCCTGGTTAAGGAAAGAGTAAACAAATTTAAATAAATATGCAATCCACCCAATGAATTAGATTTAATGACAAGCAGATTCGTCCTTTACTTTTAAGCTTAACACTATTCCAGCCACATTTTCTGCTAGGTACATTCTATTACCATGTTATCGCTGGTAATGAATTGAAATTTTCTAAATTTAGGAATTTTAAGAAAAAAGTTCCAATTTCAAATAATTTAGGAATGGTCAACATATGGTTAAAACAAGAATTTCCTTCACGTGGTTGAAAGCCATTTAGTTAAATGTTTCTAAGTTGTACATATTTTGGATAACGATTCCCAAAATAAAATTTGCTCAAAATTTCATGATGATATTGTATTCTGAAAAGTAAGGTTTTGGTGTATACTAAATTACACCAAATTTAGGAAAATTTTAATATAAAGTTTGAAAATAAAATGTACACGACCTGAAATTTGGGGTAGATGCAACTTCTCACCTTAAACTTTTAAACTGTCAGAAACATCCCAACAGATCCCTTTGTCCTACTGCCACTAAGTAGCACAGAATGTTTGTCATGCGATGAACACCTACCATGATCACCAAAATACATTGGCACTTACACTATACTTAAAACATAACAAGCATATATTAAATGCCATTGGGAAAAAAGAAATTCAGGAAGTGAGTTTCGTACCCTTTTATTTTAATTGTACTTTTGGTCCCTAAAGAATATTGTCAATATTGCTTTATCAAATCATCAACCCACTAATCTCTTCATAGCTCCAAAGTTCAACAAACTTTAGAAAAATTGCATCCACTCTCAAGATTACATACCTAAGTTTCCATGAAGCTACAGGTAAAATAATAATTCTAATTTCACTCCTGATTTGTACTTGAATAATTCCCACCAGACTGCTACACAGCAAGGGAAAAGGGTAGAAGGATAATGGGAATTTTGTGGAGAAATTTTAAATCGTGTCCTCGCATAGAATGTGTGAATGCTGGAGATGATACAGCAAATCATTTGCTGATAAGTTAATGATCATGTAGCAATCACACAATAAACACATCCTTAGTAACTTACCAGCAATTTAATGGAAGGATCTGGGATCCATTGTGATGTTTTTAATATTGTAATAATAGTAGGAAGCACCCATACCAATATTGTGTTAGCTTATGAGACAGATTCCATACATGTGTCAGACACTCGCCAATTGTATTGCAATTAAAATATTTTGATTTAAACACTTCTTGGACACAGTTTGCGTTTAATTTATAAATGTGTGTGTGTCCCATGTCCTATACTTGAGTCATTAGACATGTCCCAGTGTGTGTGTGTGTGTCTGTCCCATGTCCTATACTTCAGTCATTAGACATGTCCCAGTCCTATGTCATGTCCGGTGTCCTTGTCAAGTTGGTTATCAAAATAATGTTAATTGGAGATTCAGAGTTCATAATGGCCAGTTGCAAAGGAGTGGTGTTCATATTAAATTTACAACTAAAAGTTTGAAGTGCCAAGATTGTCAGTAAAGAAAACAACAGCCAGCAACATACCAGAAACAGGCTGGGAACAATCCCTTTGTAAAATGCACTAAATCCTTCTTCCCTCAGTATGGTCTTAAAGGCATCTGAAATTGCATTTTAAATACAATTTCACAACTAGTTAGTAAATCATATATTGATGAATATAAGTACAAAAGACAAAACATGCTAACATATATAGTGATCATGAGACCGTCACATGCCAAACATAGTATCCCACAGTTATCAAAAGGAAGCATAAATAATGAAGTTTCTGATAGTCTTCGGGGTCTGGCAGATAAAAGTGTTCATAGTGGCTAGTTGCAATCGGCACAATGTTGAATATAGTTTGGAGAACAAAGACCTAGACTTTTTTTAGATTGTTTACCTTTACGTAAGCACAACCCATGCATTATACTTAATTTGATTGAAATTTTATGTTCTAAGATTGATAGGTAAAATAACAAAGAACCAGCAACATACCAGAAATAGACCAGGAACAATCCCTCTGTAAAGTGCACTAAATCCTTCCTCCCTCATTATGGTTCTAAATGCATCTGATATTTAATTTTTACAGATAAAAATTTTCATGACTGGTTAGCAATTTATTTTGTGAAGAACATAACTATAATAAACAAAATGGCGCAGTGACTATAATGTTTTAGGTAGTTGAGTGAAACATAACCATCCTTGTCCACAGATCAAAAAAGAAAAAACAAGGTCAACTTGTTCACCTAACTCTTACATCTTGATCATTCTTGTCCTTTCTTAAAACAAGTGAAATCATCTATATAATATATATAAATTAAGGTTGAAAACTAACTCTTTAACTAGTCTCAGAATTATAGTAAGTTACTCACCAAAAATATAGTTTTCTTTTCTTTTTCTGTACAGCAGTAGTATAGGCATAACTGTCGCTATAGTAGTATACAGCAGTAGAATTCTGATTTAGATTTATTATAGTTAGTTAGAGATCCATATACTTGATTGTATTCGGTTAGGTTTGTGACAAATTAGTTAGCTAAATATAATAGATTGATTGCAGTCAGTTACTCTTGGGTTACCAATTAATTTTACATGGAATCTAAATCTCTTCATTCTGTATCTCAACCTTAATAAACATCGTCCAAGACAATGCAACAAAACAAATAGGATGAAAGAACATGCTTAATACTTAATAATGAATCACTGAATACACATAATAGAAATATAGAATTGGTCATGATTCCAAGACCATTTTTGGGTGACAGATAGATGCTCTCTGTCAAATACTTCTCCAATTCAACTTTTAGATACTAATTTCAAAAGGAATTTATAGTAAGGTGACTAAGATTAAGAATAGTCTAATGTAAAAGATAATAATTAAACTATGTAATTATAGCTAACATCTAGAGTCAAAGCACAAATAATATGAATGCTGTGAAATTTAAAATCCCAAGGTAAAAAGTTAAAATAATAAAGTTAATTTAAGATGGAGAGCTGACCATAAATCCCAGAGTATGGACGTGTCTGATGAAGTGGAGTTTGAAGCTGCAATCTCGTTTTTACTAGCCAGACAGGATTTGTGCACAAGGAAACCTGCAAAGGCAATGGAAACAAAATTAACAAGATTCAGTTGAAATCCCATCCCACACAAATATGTGCCACAATAATTTTGGCAGGCTTTGGAATCCTAATCATACAACTCTGCAAGCTACACAAGATCACGATGGATAAGAAATTTGAAAACTTAAGTGCTTTAGTTCCATCGTGACAAAAAGTTCAAACAGTAATTTTCACTAGCAAATTCACCAAATACAGTTTACCTAAAGTACTTCATTGTGGTTTTTATTCCTCCAAAGGGAATCTAAATTAATGGGATGACTTTAGAGAGTCATCTTTACAAAATCAAAGATAACGCACACACACACACAACACACACACACACAACACACACACACACATGGATAAAAGTAATATATCCATCAACAAGAAAGAAAATAAAGGAAATAGATTTAAATGATTTCATATTTTATTATATTTACATGCATTTTATCACAATCTCAATTGTTGATTTTCAAATCAATGGCCATATCATCTCTCCTTTCCCTTTAAAGTGAATCACTTGCTTTGGATATGACAAATTTCTTCAATGTATCACATTTCATCTCTCATACAGCCCAGTAGTGAAAAAATTTACAAAGCAAAACCTAAGGGGCAACAAAATTCAAGCAGTGTCGTACAACACACTCATCTAGAGTCATATATGTGGCTTTCTATTCATAAGATTGGGATTTTTCTCACTTACCAAACCTCCTGCTTCAGCAGCTGAGGCAAGATGAAGACCTGGGCTCAACTTGCCCTCCCTGTTCCTTGCATATCTTTGTTTGGCTTTGTCATAACTGCAATATAAAAAAGAGGTTTGTAACACTGACTTCGGTCTTCTAGGAAAGCAAGCAGATGGACCAGTAACCACTTAGTGATAATAATTAATCACTCAATCCTGGCAGGTAAAAAAATTAAGACAGGGAGGATAATCCTTTGGCAGGATATATAAATTGAATTTACAAAAGTTGTTTAGTGTTAAATGAAACTACTATTAACTGTAACTATGAGATATTGACATACTGATTTGGTGGGTAAGTACGAGAGTGATTTTCAAACTTGTTTAAAAAAGTTAAAATTTAACTCGAGAGAATGCATATTTGTTGCACAAACAACAGGACTCGGACACCCAAAAGCCAGTCATCCTATGTCAGACATAAAAATGATCAGATAAAACAAAAAATTTTACTTCAGTCAAATTATCGCAGATTGAATTAGTACTTACAAAAAGAAATATAAACCCCACGAAATGGTAGACCCAAGAACCCCCGGAAGAAAGCCTGCATATAAGCCTCTTAATCCCTGCAAGATGCAACATGGCATATAAGTAACACATTCATAGTTACACAAAGTACTTAAAGCAAAAAGTTTATCCCCTATAGCAAATTTGCCATACCAAACCAATGAATAATATGTGGATGGAAGAACATTGAGCCTTACTATTGGTCTTAACTGCAAGTGCAACAGTGATCATATTTGTGAAAGTAAGACCATGGACAAGGTGAAAGATGACGTCTAATGACAAAAACAAGCATCCATTAACCAAAAACATTGACTCATGATTCCCCCACCCCCCACAACCACCCTTGCCTGTTGGGCCAAAAGTGGGCAACAAACAACCTTGCCACGTACTGCCTCCGTTGCACTTTATATGGCATTTTAAGTTTTTTGATAAAAGTATTAAGAATGCAATTGGCAACAACCTTGTGAAGCTTCTCATCACTCATCATCGAAGACCAGAAACTATAATGCTGAATTTATCACATTTGCAGATGAAAATACTTACAACACATTCTTTTATTAATAAAAATGATTGGAAATTTCAAAATGTTAAGTATATCACATCCTTTTAAATGATAATTTCGCAATTTCCTACAAAATTCAATCAATTAAAGAGAAAGTGTTCAAAGGAGTGAGTTACAAGTACTCCTCTTGTCAGATTTATTAGTGGTAAACATCTTCTGAAACTACCTAGGAAGGGACTAAAGACGTCATGTAATTCAATACATTCTAACAACTCTGTACCTAGAAGGTTCGGCAATCATTCTATCAGGATACTTTTCTTTCTTAAGGAATAAGGACATACGAAAATCATAACAAGTGGCATACTTCACGAACCACGATATGCTAGCGAAAGCCATGAGCTCAAACAAATGACTTAGGGCAATCTCCTTACGTATATAGTGAACAGCGAAAATACAAGTTCATTGAACAGCGAAAATTGAATCTTTGATTGACAATTAAAGAAGAACGTTGATAATAGAACCCTTAGTTATTAAAAAAGATAGACGTTGGTGGATTAAGAAATGACAAACCTCGGAGCGAGCAATGGTGAAAACGGCATGTGCAGTGTTCTTGTAACTGGGAAGATGCGAGACTCGACCGTCGTTAACTGCAGAATCAAACAAAGCGTCTTAGAAAGGAAAGCACGAAAAATCAGAAATCTTCAGTTATACGAGAAGAGAGAAAACCTTGGAACCTAGTTCGAACAACATCAAGGGGATGCATAACTGCGACGGTGGCGAATCCGGCAGCGGCGCCGGCAGTGGCGTTCTCCCACTGCCATTGGTGGCGCTTAGATGCTTCCGCTGACATATATATGGTATAACATGGGAAGATTCGGATTCAGATTTGAACCGATTTCAACATTGAATTCGAAATGGAGATAGTATGAATGAAACAGAAGTGTCGTTTGATTTTGTCTATTACATTTTTGTGTCTGACTAAATCGGTAATTCACAATTCACAATTACAATAACGATTAGACAAAAAAGCACCTCATTTAAATATGTCATCCTGAAAGATAATACTAAGTATTAATCCTCGGTAATACACTCCAAGTAAAAAAAAACAGTATTTTAATTTTGTTAAAAAAATAAAATAAAATATAATCATGTTCGTTCGCATTATATAGAATTGGTTTAAACCTCTTTTTGATTCCTAAATTATAATTGGATGTTCAGTTTAGTCCCCGTTTTTAAAAATGTAAATCTATGGTCCCTAAGTTATAAAAAATATATCAAATGAGTCATTTTTTGATTTGAAATACTGTTTTTGGTTGTTTCTTAACAACTGTTACATTTTTAGGTTGCTGTGATTTATTTCTAATAATAACAGCACTTCAGATTGTTCTTTGTACTTTGACCATGAACATCAAAAAAGGACTCATTTGATAATTTTTTATAACTTAGGAACCAAAGGTTTACATTTTTAAAAGCGGGAACTAGATTGAACATCCGCTCATAACTTAGAGACCAAAAAGAGGATTAAACCTATAGAATAGTTCAACACAAATAATATTTCAAATATATTAAAAAAACATTCTCCAAAATTAGTTTTATTATTTTCAAGTTATCTCTTAAAATTAATGGGCATATTTTTCTTATATTATCAATAACGAGAAAGAGGCAAATTATAAATTTTACGAAAATAAAATTAATAATGATTGCATAGAAAGTATGAAAATGGTTTACAGTATACCGAGATATGAATATGTAAGTGATTTGTTTCGTTGTGTTCCTAATTCCATTTGGATAGTTTATTTTTATTATTTTAAAATATAATTAAAGATAAAATAGAATCTTCTTTGTATATTATAATATTATAATAAATCATTTTGTCTTCCTTTAATTAGCAAAAAAAGAAAAGTTAAATATTTTTCTTAAATTAGTCTATTTCTAAACTATTTCGTAATTTGCTGACATTAACTTCTCCAAAAGATGATTCTTAACTTATTCATATACTAAACTTTACTTTCTAGAAGAGTTTATTTAATTTTCATTCTTATTTTCCCCCCTATAAATGATTGTGAAAATAAGTTATCCAAACAAGCTCCATAAAAATAATATTAATAAACATTAGTATTTTTGAGTGTGTATATAACAATATACTATAATAGTCTCAACTAATATCATTAAAGTGTCATCTTCTCTTTTTTTCTTCTTTTATTGTTTGAATATTGTAAAATCAATCGGTGATGATTAGAATTAATTAAAAATTTAATTAATTTAAATAGATCAATAATTAATAATATCACTAATCATGTTTAAAGAGAATTAGGTCTTGATTAGATAACTATAATAAAAAAAAAAACTCATGGAATAAACTATAAATATTAAGCATTTATTATAACAAATTGTTTTACTGATTGAATACTGAACTAATTTTAGCATTGAAGTACTTTTAACAAGTATCTTTATTAGTGGAGAAGAGCTTACACGAGCACAAAAAGAAAAGCAGCATTGAAAAATAAGAAAATTGTTTTAAGTAGACGTATACATCTGAAACACAGTTTAAGTTTCAACATTTTTAAATATTTTTATCTTACAATAAATTATGTTTTTTTTTGTCCATAATATAATATGATTCTACCATGTCACTTAAATAACCAAAGATGATCTAAAAATATATCATTGTGGAAATTGATGGGTACATTGTTTGGATTAAGCATGTTATATTGACAAGTACAACATTTAGATGTTCACTCGATCTTTTGAGTCAAACATTGGATGAAAATCAAATTACTCACATCTCCAATACCTATTTTAAATTAGATTTATCAAAGATAAAATATAAAAGTGTTATGTAAGATGGAGATTACATTGATGGTTTCTTTATCCTTTGTATCTCACTTGATGTCGACCACTCATGGTCTCCAAGTCTTCCTCTTTTGTTTGTCGGTTCGTTTGGTCGTTATATATTAAAGACACTCCAACACTTAAGTCAATATTTAGTTCAGTTAATGCAAAGTGCAATAATTGCATTAGATTCAAAAATACCAAATGTCAGAACCTTTTTTTATCAAAGTTTTCCTTCGTCCTGACTTACTTTCTGAAATCTCTCAACTCTTACACTAACATAAACTCTATTGCTCTCTAACTCAACTCATTTAAGTCTACGACCAGTTGCATGCATAGACTATCGACGAATAGTCCTTATTAGAATGTGGGTTTAAGGCCTAACTCAACCCTACAAAACCGGCTTGTAAAGTGAGGATTGTACCTCATTTATGGAAGTCCCACATCGACTAGAGATAAGATTAATTTATAATATATAAGTGAGGTACAATCCTCACCTTACAAATCAGTTTTGTGAGGTGAGTTAGGCTTAAAACCCACATTCTAATAGTCCTAGTCTTAGTATAATAATCATGTGATGCATAACCATTTTAGTGTAATAATTTAGAGAGTTATCTTTCCGTATCGATAAGCCATAAAGGCTTGAAGAAGTTCTCTTTTTTCTTGTCTGATATTCACTAATGTAATGGATGTCAACAAATGCAACTTGCTAGTGGCGAAATGAGTTCCAAACTTAACTCTAATTATGGCAAAACATTCAATGGAATTGGGCAGCAAATGGGTGAACCATCATAATGTTACTTCTTTTAAAGACATTGGGAACACCTTACATCAAAGGGCATCGTTATATGTATAAAATGCCATCTGTATTACAAACATACGAATATGTTTGTCTGGGTTGAACAACTTATCATATTTATCAAACGCTAGCATCTTCCAATGGTTCGACAATGGGACGTCCATAATTCCTATGGTAAAAGGATGCATTTGTGGCAGAAGAATTATAGTCTCTATTGTCTAATTAAACAGAATACAATAAATGCAGTGGATTTTTCACATACACATTATATTTATAAGCCCTTAAATGGACTTTTATCATAAAGATGACCTAATAAATTACCTTTTAATCTTGTTTCACATAATAATCCCTAATTAATGGTAAAATTTATCTTTCTTGGAAAACCAATTATGATGCTGATCAATTGATATAATTCCATTTCTTGTTATTTCATGTAATATGTACATAAAGCATCTGATTAATTTTTTTTATTCGTAAAATTATTCTCAAATATTTTAGATATTATTTAGGAAATGTGTTCAGAAAACTGTAACTATAGATAGTAATAATAATTGACAAGTAACACTGAATTATTAAAAAATAAAATTAAATATATTTTTGGTCATAAAGTTGGATTCAAAATTAAAATTTATTTTCTATTCCAAAATGTAATATATTTTAATTTCCAAACTTTAAAAATAAATATATATAATATTTTTAAAACTTTGTTTTCATATTAAACTTTAAATTGACATTTAGATTATTAAAACTCCATTTAACATGTAAACCAATATTCTAAATTGGGTTAAATGTGTTTTTAATCCCTATACTTTGAGACGATTTTGATTTTAGTCCATTTTCAAACATGATACAATTTAGTCCTTCAACTTTAGAAAACTCTGGTTTTAGTCTTTTTTACCATTTTTTTTTAACTTTACCAATTTTCAAGCACGTTTCTTAACAAAAATATGTGAAACAATGTAAACAATCCAAATGCTATAATGAAACGGATTTGAAACAACAAATAAAGTTAAAAAAAATTGGTAAAAAAAGACTAAAACCAAAGTTTTCTAAAGTTGAAGGACTAAATTGTACCATAGTTTAAAAATGGACTAAAACCAAAATCGCCCAAAAGTATAGGGACTAAAAATATATTTAACCCTTCTAAATTGATATTTCAAATATTAAAACACCATTTAATATATAAAAAAAATCAATATCATTAAATTAAAATGACTATATTTATTTACTTTTAAAATTTGAATACTAAACTATATTAAAATTTAGAACAAAGTCAAATCACACTTAAGTTTAAATATTAAAAACATATTTAATTCTTAAAAGTAAGACTAGTAATTGAGTGTCTGGTCTGGTTCGTTGTATAAGATATTCAAAATGTAGGCTTGGCCATACAACAGAATTTGCCTTTCCTCAAATGTTGATTCCATATTTAGGTCCTGTTTCTCGTGGTCTTGAATTCAATTCAATCAAATGGTTAAAATAGAAAGGTATCCAAACTTAAATCACTTTTCTCGATAGTCATTGTTAGGTTGAAACAAAAAATAAAAACAATGGTTTGGGTAAACCAAGATATACATACACGAAATTGACCACACTAGTTTATTGGCAGATTCTTTCTTGGCAAGAAATTAAAAATTCAAGGTAGCAATACGTCAGAAAAAACAGAAATTATTATTAATACGGTAGTTTATCCCTCATAAGTTATAGCTGAACTGGAATCCAACCTCACCACCACTCTTGGGAGCCAGAAGGCGTCTTTCAACCACACCAATTGAGATAAGAGACTATCGAACTACTGCTTAGCTTTCCTCCTTTGATAAATTACTCTGATTTCAGACTGATTTACCACCCATGCAATTATGCACGTATAGGATATAACAGTAATGAGGAGCAATTCGCACATAGAAAAACTCTCGTTATTTCGGGGAGAAAGTTTCCTTCAAGAGTCAAATCTTGTGACCCACAGCATATGAACATTGCGTAGAAGGGATGTATCAAAACCTCACAAGGAGATAAAAAATAGAGTCAATACCACAAACCGTTATACTGTACACAACCAATAGATAGCAATTCTAGTGTCCATTACACATGATTGCGCGGTCATGGTAGTTCAGTTGAAAATCAATTGGATCTACAACTTCAACATCAAGTAGCATGTATATGTTGGTTAAAAAATGATCCATTGTCATAAACCAATTCTACAACATTGGTTAAGAAATGATAAAAAAAAAATTCAAGGTAAAATGTGCCTTATGTAAAGCAGAAATCAATAAAAAAAAAAAGGCAGTGAGGTGGGAGCATACTGTGCTCGGCAAAGTTTTCAAATACAAGAGATAGCAGTTTCGCATTGTAACAACGCATTAATTGACTCCCATCACCTGCCGAGAACTTGAATGTGAGGAATAAGCTGCGACACCTGACCGAAGCAAAAAATACTCTACCCCATGTTTTGTACGTCGTCTTGTCTTTTCCTAGGCAAGTCCAAATAGTAAGTACTAATTAGAAATTGAGATTGCCAAAAATCTCTTATGGTATCGTTTAAACCAAATTATACAAAGTATATCTATTCCCCATTTTCAGGACATACATCTCACTTTATGTTGTCACAGTTTCCCATATATAGTTCATTGCGCTAGGCAAAATTAGTTGTCTATTAATAATTTCATAGAAGTTCAACCTTCCAACACTTACTCTTATCTTTAAAATAAAATCCACACCATTTGCAAGAGGCCTTTTATCATTAGAAAGAGTGTTGAGAAAACAGACAATGGTTAGCATTTGCTTACGTACAGTAAGTTGTCTAAAGGAGGGATAAGTAATCCCATTGAACCTAGGAGCTTCAAACTTTGGTTGTTGTCAAGACTATGGCTGGAAAATTTTCTTTTTCTTTGATCCCTACAAATGGCCATGTAGATAACTCACCACATCAAATCTCAACCATTAAAAAAAATGCTACTTAAATTACTTTCAAATTATTTGTATCTACTCAGGATGCTTGCTTTGAGGTATATAAGTACATTCCCCGGAATGCTATTCTTGGATCAACTAAAATACATGTTTGGTTAGAATTTAATATTTATGGAAATACTATTTTCATAATTTAAATAATAGTAAAAAGATAAAAGTGGGAGTGGAAATGAGAGATACCAGATGCTATGGTTGGGTTATATGATAACAACATCCCAATCCGTAACGTGACATGGAAAAGAAAGTCAAATATGAGAATGACACATCAATGGGAATTGAATCAACAAGCCCAAAAAAATATCTTTAAAGCTTATGAAGAACACAGGAATTTCATATTCCCAAGTTCACATTTCGAGGAATAATTACATAACATGGAACAAGCACACCTCGCAGTGCGTTGTCATGCTCTAATTGTTCGATTAAACGTATATATCCCACTTGGGCTAACGAGCGTAGGTGACAAATAGCCAGGCAGATAACTCGGTTAATGTAATCAAGTTCTCTAGATAAGCCTTATACTCAAGTATTATTCCTGCTTGATTTAGCGATAGTTTCAAATGTCATCACGCCAAATTCCCAAATCCAAGTAAAAGCTATTTCCTGTAGCTTCTCATTTTCAACACCCGTCGTCAGCTTGGAAAGCGCAACCAAAGATACACTTGGTCTTCTCTAATTTTAAAAGCACTTTCTAATTCTTAATGAAATAATAGAATTTCTAGCAACCCACCAGCCCCAGAACAAAAGGTCATGAAAAACAACTAACAAATTGGTGGGCAAAAAGATTTTAAATTGCATTATCGACACGAGAGACCCAGCTTGAGGCCAAAACTCCATAGTGCTTTGCATGGGAAGAGTTCCATAAAAGTAACTCATTGTGCTGGTTGAAATAAAAAATTGAGTGATACACGCTTTATTTAGAGCTTATTGAACTAGTAACTAATGACCAAAAATACTAACCAACCTCTACTATAACAACTAACTCACAACATACGCCGGGACAATGACCAAAATCACTGCAAAAGCGGCTTATGAGGCCTGAATTATGGTGGCAATATAGTTGTGGAAACTTCCAAAACTATGAAAACCACGCGAGCAACATGTCAAACATGAAAGCACACTCTCCAGCCACCCTAAACAAAACAAATGATCCTACAAGAACAAAGCTAATCAGCAACATTTCATACCTCATTATTCCATGGAAACCTTTGCGCCAACTGCCTTCATCTTGGCAATGATACTCTCAGCCTCTTCTTTCGTGACTCCTGTCTTCAACACCGCAGGCACCTTCTCCACTAAATCCTTAGCTTCCTTCAACCCCAAACTTGTGAAGGTCCTCACCTCCTTAATCACCTTGATCTTCCCCGCCGCATCGAAACCCTCAAGCTTCAAATCAAACGCCGTCTTCTCCGCCACCTTCACCTCTCCACCCTCTCCGCCGCCGCCACCCTTGGGCGCACCCCTCGGCAAGCCCCGCACCTCCATTCCCGGCATCATCAGCATCATGATCGGAAGCTCGTTGACACCGCGCTTTTCGCGCATCACCTCCACCAGGTCCATCACCTCCAATAATGTGAGTCCCATCACTTCGTCTACGATCGCCGATACCTTCTCCGAAGTGTGCGACTGCGACGCGACGCAGTAGCCACGCGCGTAGGAGGGTCGTGGTAGGGGTTGCGCGTTGGGTGAGATCGAGATCCGGGCGGAAGCAAAGGGAGGGTTTTGATGTGGAGTTAGGGTTTGAAGGAGATGGGATAAGTGTTTGAAGCGGGAATAGAACCTCATTGTTAATGGTTGCTGAGGAAGTTAGTGGTAAGTTTTGTTTCTCAACATCGCATTGAATTGGATGAGGGAATGGAAGAAGCTGTTAAAGAGTAACGGTGTAAGTGAGTGTGATGAGATGAGAGTGGTGACAGGGTCTCTGTCTTCCGCCTAAACCCTACACGAAGCGACGCTTATCTGTTTTACGAATTTGCCCCCTCCGTTCACACTGAAATGGAAAGTGATCGAATAACCACCCTCGACTTTGGGCTGCGTTGGGCTGGCCCGGTTTCATTTCCGTGATGGCTCCTTCTTCCTGCACTCCTTGATTGCCCATGCACCCTCCATAGACAAAGACTAAAATACGCTTAGGAAAACACTAGTTATGATATTTTGACACACATTACACTCATTTCATTTTATATGATGTAAAAAGTTGAACTTTTATATTTATAAAGAAAAGAAAAATAAATGTAAAAAAATTTTATGTATTGATTCTATTTTTATAAATGGAAGTATGATGATTTTGTTTGACTGGCCGAATCAATAAGGGTCATATATTATTATACAATTATTTCAATATCATCAAAAAGTCTTTTCATTTTTTGATGGTATATATTTTGATATAGTATTTAGTGATACATTAAATGTGACTTGTGTGGATAGTAAAAGTTGAATTTTATGTCTCATAAGATAAGACGAATAAATTTAGAGTTTTGCATGATGTTGCAGTGAAAGTTTTCAAATATTACCATTTTACAACGATAGGTACGATAATAAATATAAATAGTTGTTATTCATTTTGATTGAGACATAATATAAGGATATTAACAACTTTTATTTAAACTTTTTTATATGATAAATTTAATATAAGATACAAACTTAAAAGAAATAGAGTTATAATTATCTTTGTTAAAGTAAGATATCTATGAATAATTAAGTTTTGAATAACATATAGACTCTTAAAGATAATTATGTAAGTTTTTTCATGGTAAGAACAAAGTTGTTTTCTGCTTTCATATCTAGTGACACAAATGTTACAAAGACAATGGATTGGATATTAGACCCACGATCTTCAATAAATACAACATACAATTAATCTAAGTTCATTGAAATAACATTTTTAGAGTTAATTATCATATTTGGTGTATTATTCATTTTTTAGCTTCATCACAATTTTATTTTAAATATCTCAAAAAGTTAAAGAAGAAATATATATTCAAATTGCTCTTAATATGAACTTCTTCTTTAAGAAAAACTATAAGATGTATCAAAACAAGCCTTTCATCAAAGTTTAAGGGAAACAAAGATTTTATATTTAAAATCACTTTTCCATCCCTCAATTAAGAGTTAAGAAAATAAGGGTTTTAATCCCCTTAAAAAACACAAGTTTGTGTTTAGGACCTTGTTTTCATTTTCACATACCATATCAATATTCTTACCTTAATTATCAATAGAATGCATTGAACTTAATTAAACTCTATTACAATCCTAACAACATACACATCTTCCTTTCTAGTTAATTTTTTATACCAAATCTCAATATAACAATAACAGACTTGACTTTAAAGTAAACTTTTTAAACTCATTCAAATATGTCAGAATATAACAAACAAATACCTATATAAATAGATCACATCATAATTATAAGTAACTTATTTATATTTTGAATAATAATAATATGATTAATCTTTTTCGTTGTGAAAATATCGTTACAATCTCCTTTACTTTAGTTATTCCATTCATAACTTAACCAAATTTCATATGGTTAATTCAATTCATATATATACAAGATATATTGACTTTATTTGACATTTTACTAAAAAATAAAACTCATCATTCAAGAACATGTAAAAGGTGATTTAAGTAGATACTTTTTGTTCATGCAAGGATTGCTATATTTTGCTGTGCCAATATGAATAACGGCCATACCTGATCCGTTACCTATTTTAACAGCATCATTGCCATTATAAGGAGTCTTGGTGAAGGTTTTGTTGTCATTGGTAATAGGATGTTGCAGTGTGATTTCTCCCCTCAAACAGTCAGTACCGAAAAATAATACCTTCTTTATAAATGAATTGGAATACACAAATTTCGTGACACACAAAAGTAATACAAAAAGCCTAAACCCCAGTGGAAAAATCAATGACAAAGGGGTCATGATGAATTCAACTTTTATTTTTCTGAGCAGAAACAAAAGGAACATAATTAAATGTTGTCACATATGCATGACTATAATATGTTTGATAGTATGCAGCAATGGTATTGCTTCTTCAAGCGTTGATCTTCCGGCAGTTCTCTCTGATCTCTCCCCTTGAATTTGTCAGAGGAGATATGTTGCCCATCTTGATCATGGACTTGGCGAACTGTTGAAAGAAAATGTCATTATTTTCAGCATAGGACTTCACTAGTTCAGCTGATTCTTGGTCTGTGAGAAGGATTTGGTCAGAACTCAAGAGACCCTTGTAAGCCAAAAGGTTCTTGAAGTAGGTGTTGTCGAATTTATATGGGGTGGCATAGTCTAGGAAGAACAGGTTTTGGTCACCCCCAGATCTTGGACACCTATTGCGCAATGCAGCAGCATAGTATTGGTCAAGAGTGGAATCTGGCTTGCCATTGCCACTGATTTGGCTATAGAGTCTTTGCCTGAAGGTGGTGCATCTGGCATTTCCTATGGTATGACTCCCTATAGCAATTTGCATAAAACTTGTTTAGAAAAGGAAGTATATCAGATAAGTTTAACTCAGGTTGGTGCATGCTGACATGGGGATAGCAGAACATCAACAATGAAGTCTTATCTCAGTATTGCCGTCAAAATTTACCTATGTACAAATTTGATCACAAAGACCAGAAACATGCAAGTTTTAGTTTAAGGAATATACCAGATAGAGCAACTAGATCAGCAAGGTCAAGTCCATGAAGGTGGAATTTTGTAAGGATGGTCTGAAATGTGTTATTTGGGGCTGGAATGTTGTTGTTGGAGCCACTTATGCTTGCATCTCTAGAATCCCTTCTTCCTAAAGGTACTTCCCAGCTTGGTCCACCACTCTGTACATGTATGAAAGGGACAGTGTATCAGGTTTGATAAAAATTGGAAAGTCAGGTTAAAAGATCAAAAAATGTTTTTATTTTTATTCCCTGATTTGTCTTTCTAAAATGTAAAGAAAACAGCAACATTTTTTCTGAAACCAAATCACCATGAGAGAGGGTAGTGAAGTGCTTACAAGAACAACTGAATCTCTTGCAGCTAGAGTCAAGATGTCAGCACAAGAAACTGTAGAAGGACATTCTCTCTCTAATGCAGCTTTAATTGCATCAATGACTTCAAATCCTCTGGCTGAATTACGGTTTGGGTTTGATCCCTTCTCACTGATGATGTTCTCACTGCTATCTAACAGCAACGAAGCATCACAACCCTGCAACATACCTTGGCATTAAGAATTTGAAAAAGCATCTGGATATATATATATATACATATAATATAAGTATATGTTTAATGAGACTTAGAAGAACAACATGACACAATAATTTAACTATATTTAGGATTAAGAATTGACATATAATTATGATACCGATAAATGCTAATGATGGGAAGCTTTTGTCATATATAACTAACTTGTATAGTGTTAACAGGATTAATATATACTTCCTAATAGTAATGTTGTTAAAAAAAAGAAAGGGAAGACCTTGACAAAGCAATCATGGAAATGAAGCCTGAGAATAGAAGCTGCCAATCGGGGTTGCTGTTGAACATACTTGGCAAGGATGGACTTGACGATATTCTGAGCTTGTGGGCATGAATAGTCATAAAACTGAGGGTAGAGTTTACCCTCTTGGAAGTAGTTACAGAAACACAAGGGAGCAAAGGCTAGCAAAGAAAGAAGCAAGAAAAAGCTCATGGAAGTGGCCATTGTTGTTTATTTCAATATCACTTCAAGCTACAAGAAAAATAGAAAGTGGTTGAAGGGAAGTAAGTTGTCAAACTCTAGCTGCATTGCATGGTGCTGTGATGGGGAATGGTATTTATAGAAAAGAGAGATGGTGAAAAATTACTGCATTACAAAAAAGGGATGGGAGGAAGGAACGAAAAAGTTGGAGTTGGTAGCTAACCAATTTTCATATCCTTAGAGAGAAGGGAGGAAGAATGGAGTTAGTAGCTTTTTAGTAAAATATATTTAACTAGTCTCAACGATTCAAATATTGTCAAATTTTATAATGTCATAACTTTTAACATTGGTTTTCTATCATTGTTTGTTTTAAAAAATATATTTTAAATATAATTTAACTTTCTTACAAAAATTAGCTTCTTTAATGAGTTTATATATTTTCACTTCACCATATCTCGATATGAAATTTTTAATATTCTTTTTTTATGCCGAAACATCTCAAAAACATAAGACTAAATATTAATAAATGTTTCAATAACAATAATAATACATTTAACAAATAACAAATTTTGATAGGTTTTAAATGAATTCTATATTAAAAAATAGATTTTCAACTTACAAAATTTAGCTTATAAATTTGTCTTGTATCTAATAAATATAGAATCTTAAACATCTTTTGAGAATAATCTATTGCTATATATATCACATTTCTATTGGATTAATATTGTAAGGAGGACGAGAGAGTTTGTAGTTGGCATGCTTAGTAATCACTTGAATCTATATTTATGTAAGCAAATAGTATGAAAGCTTAAGATCTAAGGTAACACAGTTATAGAAAAAAGCAAACATGCTTGACATAGAAATATCAGAAGTTTTTGAGCCTTTTCCTGCGGCAAATGTTATCGTGTTCTTGCAGTTAAAGTCATGTTTGATTATACCTAACTGGTGGTATATCTTATTTTTCAAGATCTGTGAGAATTCTTTGTTATTTCACATACACAATCTTTTGCTTTACATTAACTAAGATCAAACCTAATTGTATTCTTTAGATTAACTTTTTTCTTAATGGAAAGTGCTTATTACAAGCTTGTAAATTTTATAACACAAACACACCCTTAAGGTCAAAGACTAATGCTGTTTAATGAACAAGTAAAATAAAGATGATTTAGCAGGACCTGGCTATCTGGTTCCTATGGTGCTTCCAGATGAATACGACAATACCAAATGGCAACTTGGTCAATCTGCAGGTTATGATCTTTGTCTCATTAGAGAGACGCCATAATTAAAGTTGACTCACCTACTAAGTTGACTTTGTAATATAGTTTATTTCAAGTTTTTCTATATTACAAGAAAACATTTATGAAACTTTTTTATTAACTTTCTTAGATAAGATAGATCTTGTTTATCTTAATTTGGTTGCTTCACTGATGCTAGAATTAACATTATACTTCATAGTATTGTAACCATGCCATTTTTGTAAACTATTTTGCAAATATTTAAAGATGTATAAGATATATAGAAAAATGTATAATATACAACAACTGAAACTAAAAATACGATTAAAATAATTTACAAGATTTTAAAGTTAATTAAAAAGTATAATTATCTTAAAATGTATTTATCAACAAAAAAATTATATAAAAAGTCATATAATATTTTTATTTTTGTTATGTTAAATTTATTGAGAGATAACTTCAATAGTTAATTCTACTGAATAAGTATAAAATGATTTAACCCCAGTGAGATATATTTTTGAAGCTGCTCTGGTGGACCTATCATATTAGATGTGAATGATTTTTGACTTCAAAACCTTCAACAATAATTAAATTATTATGCATGGGTTAGGATAATCAAATAACTAAGCAAAAGTATGATAAGGTAATAGAAGATAAATTTGTGATAAAATGTGGTGAATGGAACAGGTATGGTTGGATACCAACTATTTTTTGGAGAATATTGTCTTCTATTGGTTTAGCATTATATGCATAGCCTTACTTACTATGAAGATAAATGTTGCCTATAGTATATTATGTATGGTATGAGCACTCAAGAGAATAATAGGCTTGGATTATAAAGTGTGTTAGCTACAACTCCTTGGCTCTTTTATCATCATATAATAACTTCAGCTACAGTTGTCAAATCGAATTCATCTAAAATTATGCCCTCAGTTATTAGCAAGCTAATTCAACTTCACTCCATTTTTACCATTGCAATTATCAATTCGAATGACGAAGAATACATTTACAAAAATATTTACATTTGGTGAGATTTGTTTAGCAGAATTTTGTTAAGAGTTCATAAAGAAATCACTTTTTTGGGTTTTTCTGCAAATTTAACCAAACAAAATTACGAAATATTTATAACGAAATATATATATATATATATATATATATATATATATATTAATACTATTTATTTATTACAACATTATAAAATACATCTAAATAGTATTAATATATATATATATATATATTAATACTATTTATTTATTACAACATTATAAATATATATATATATATATATATATATATAATATCACATTATATAAAATATTTTTAAATAAAAAAGATTTATTAATAATAATTATTTAAAAAACTACACTTTGAAAAAATATATAAAATACAGGACTAAGTTATAACTCAAAGTATAAAATTAATTGATTGACTATAATATTAGTAATTCATTGAAGGAAGCATACCCACCACAAAAACACACATCACCATCAGTAAGGCATATTTGGGAAATAAACTGAGATCGTAAGAAATACTAGGGAAATCAACTGAAATGAAAAATAAACTCATTTATGCACATGTCTGAATTGGTTCTGATGTTGATAAAAGAAACACTACATTAACCAAGTATCAGTTATATATATATATATATATATATATATATATATATATATGAATAATTTCTAAATTTTTAAATTAGGTAGGAAAATAGAGATGAGTATAAATATATTCATTTCATCCATGTTTCGATACCAATCTTCAATTTAAATCTCTAAAACATTAAGTAACTTAAACAAACTTATATTCATTATTTTTTTTTCTACTTAATTTCATATAATTTGAAAAACTCCTATTTCTTTTGATGACCACAATTTTGTACTCTCACAATTATTGTTCAATTTATTCAATATTTACAAAATTTACTGGACATATATATGCTTAGCTTAAATTATCTTCTCAGAAATAATAGATCATATCAAATCTTTCAGGCTGATGAATATTATAATTATTTCTTTAAAATAAAGTAAACCAAAAACACATTTAAGTCTTTTAAAATATGGAATCAAATAAAAACAATAGAACCCTATCAAAATTTCTATAAAATTCATTAAATGGAATTCGGCAACGAGGTTGATACTATAACTACCCTTTCTTTTCTTCTATCTGTGATTATGTTTACAAGAAAAAATATCAGAGGGCCTTCGAAGCCCTCGTAATGAGTTGATACAAACAACATATTTGGAAGAAGAAATTCCCAAAAAGTAGATAACATGATGGCAGATTGTGAGTAAACAAAACAAAATGAATGACGGTAGACTTTCAAATGGCACCGTATTTTCTTTCTGATGGTTTCCATGTACCTTGTGAGGGACCAGGAGGACGTTCCCAGGAGGCTTCACTGCCAAAGGCACTATTGACTTCTTCTGGGCGTGAGTAGCCATGCCCAACTCCACTAACCTATTGTCATGACACTCGACAAATGTTAGATATGCAAATGAAGTAGGCCAACCTGCTAAACAAACTTGCAAACTGCAATCTTGAGTTTGCTGTGCATATGATGACATTTCATTCTTTTTAGTTTGAATCAAGGTAGGAAAGTACAAAATTCGGGAACAATATCAAAAGCAATGCTGGCAACAAAAGCTTGCACATTCTCTATTATTTGGTAAATTTTATGTGGGTCACACGAAAAAACAGATACCCTCTGATAAAATGTGTCTGAAGCTTGCGTTTTTTCAGTTACTACTGTATTTAATATTTAACGCCATTGGTGATGTATGCGCAATACCGCATTTCTGCATATTTAAATGTTTTCGAAATAAAAATCTCACTTTTTAAGTGAAGCTTAAACGTAGCTTGCCATTAATGAAGAGAACAGGGGAGTATCATTCTTAGGTTTTGCTAACAACCACCTCATGGGCACTACAAATAATACGAAGTTTTTAAACTTCTAACTTTCAATTGCTTAACCAGCGTGCTAAGAATACTTATTAACATTCTCTTTGCTCTTATTTTTCTTTTCCATAAAGCTGAATAAAAGTTCTTATTATATTGACAAGCCTTCTCAATTAGACCAATAAATATAAATATAAAAATTAAAGTTACCTATCTAAATCAATATTCACTATATATTCTAATTTCTCTGCATATGTTCTTTTTTTAGATATATAAATTATATAAAAAGAAATTGTGATGTTCACCATATGCTTAAAATTCCTTAAACTCATGGTATAGCACTTTAGTGGAGTGATGTCTAATATTTAGTTTAGTTAAGCTCAACCTGATAAGAGTAATTTGCTGACTCTTAACAAAGACCCAATATATTATCAAGTTCAGAGTTAAACAACTATTAGTCAACAGTTCCAATAAAAATTAACAAGTAGCTCAGAACTCACTGTCTCTAGGCACGCAGAAAGGATAGTCATGCCAGGCAAAGCATCAATTCCACGCTGCAAAAGGTTAACATATTAGATATTCAAGATAAGCTATGAAGAAGTCGCAGAACACTGAAGAACAGAGACATTGGACCTTATACTGGGAACTTGCAAGTGAAAGAAAAATACTGACCTGCCGTTCCACTTTCGTCTTGTAAATGAACCCTCCACAACAAAAGAGTGTTGAAAAGACAAAAAATCTGCCCAATAAAATATTACATAAATTGAAGATGAATAAAAAAGAATAATAAAACATTGCGATGTGTATTTGATGACTACAAGAAATCTTTTTAAATCATTTATTGACTACTACAATATTATCCCCTAATTCTTGGTTTAATTCTTTCATTTTGCATAATCGACTACAGATTAAATATAAGAGAGTTTCTATACATGCAGGACAGCACTCCAAATATTGCCCATCCTCTTGTTCGACCTCCCCCAGGATCCTGCGTATAATCTGCAACAATCAACAGGACTGGTCGTTCATTCAACAGAAACGGTAGTTGAAAGAAAAAGGAAAATTAGGTAAAATTGAACCATCATTCAACATGACCTTTTAGTCCCTATCACCTAAAAATCATCATTTTTCGTCCTTATACATACTATCCTAAGTCTCTTTTAGTCCTTAAGCATTTTAGAGTGTAAGGACTATATACATTAAAAAATAATATGCTTAGGGATGAAAATAGATTAAAATATTATCTGAAAGGATTAAAATGAATAAGTTTTAAGTATAAGGACCAAAATTAAAGTTCATACAACTCAAGGACTAAATTACTAACTAAACCATAAAATTTAAATACCATGGGCATAATGGCCACACTCGTTCAGTATTCATATTCATTAAATGCATATAAAGAACAAGAGGAATAACAGAAGAATTTAAATTTTCTAGCTTTACTATCACTCACCACATTGTTTTGTAAGCACAAACTGAATTGGCTCATAACCCTCAACAGGGATTGTGATATTAACTTCATATGGGGTATCACGGGCCACCTCACCTGGAAAGAGTGGAAACATTAAGTTTAACGAATGTAACTCATCAGGAAACTGATGTTCCTAAAATAAGTAGGGCCATACATCTCCAATCAACAATCAACATTGAGGGTGACAAGGTTGTAGGAGGCTTCCCTTTGTCAGCAGATCCAGACAATCTAACTTCCAGGCCATTATCTGGATGTACCTAATAAGCAGCAGTCAACAATAGTCACGTCCTCAGTGCCTTGATGAAATCCGAAAACAGTACCCGGGAGACTCTAATTCAATAAAAAAAATGTACCTTTAAACTAGGCTTTTGAACCAGGGAAGAAAGTGAGGCAACCGCAGTCATAAACAGGACTACCTGAGTTTGCCCTGTATGAAAGCTGTAAAAAGAAAACATATATTTGTAATAATAGAAGGAAAGCTTGGGTAAGTGAAACAATAGCAGTGATAACAAAAGAATAAGATGTCAATGATTAACTACAAAAAGTGATAGCAGCAACAATCCTGACCTAAAATCATGGTGGGGTTTCTCAAAACCAATTTGGGTCAAGCCATTATAAACCTACAATTTCATAAAAGGAAAATTTAGTATTAATAATTTAATTTAATAGATAATGTAGTATCATAAAACTGCATGCAGATTTATAATACTAAATTCAGTCTTATAAATCTACACTTCATCCGGGTATTACATTAATTGGCTTGGCCCTTCGAATGGCTTTTAGCATCAAAACAGTCTCTACAAGTTTTTATAAAAAATAATGTCTAAAAGCTTCTGTCCAAATGGGGACCAAATTGAAATTATTCAAGTTGCATTTAACCGGCAAACAGCATAGAATATAACAGGATAGAACAAAAGACCATAATGCACCGCATACTGTGTTAGGAATCTTCGGAATTGAACAAGATCACCCTGTTGAATTATGCATTGGACTCTTGTTAAAAATTGAATATCAACTTCAATTACATATATACCAGTCCTTTGGTTTAGTATTAAGAAAATGAAAATGGCACTTTTTTAATATATCATTCAGTGATAATTATTATACTACAATTTTAAAATTTATTAATATTTTCTACTTCATACAAAAATTATTAACATTATGAAAAATTCAAACTATCTCAAAATGCTGTTGGTTATTAAAATAATATTTGAAGCAATACATATGTAAATGTGAAACATGAAAACAAATCTGTAGACTATACTAGAAAATGGAGATGACAACAAATAGAAGATAATGAGAACGAGAAACAAAATTCAGAAGAAAATATTTAGGAAATGAGTTATTGAGTGCAGACATAAAGTGAAATATCAGAAAAAGTAACTGGAAACAGATGCACCTCAGACAGGAGAACGTGATGATAAAAGATGGGTGGCATGCCAGAATGTGATAAAGGGGAATCAGCGAGTGACCAGAAAGAGAGATACATCACACTTGATAATTAAAAAAGTGAACAGATTGAGTTTGTTTTTTTCTTAGTTACCCTTTTTAATGGGACCAAATTATCACACTATTTAATTTCTATGTTCTGTCCTGTTCTATTTTCTAAATATAATAAGTATATGCTATGTTTTGTTCTCCCAATGTATTTCTGTTCTCTCATTTTCCCTTTCTAAAACTTGTTTGGTCTCCTACAAATGATTGGTAGTAGCAGAGATGCCAGGCATGCTGGGATGACTGTCTCTGTTGTGATGCTTTTGCATGCCTTTTTGCGTTAAGAAATGATATGTTCTGTTTCTATTCCAACTTGTCAACAAAACACTATGATAGGAATAGAACTCCTATTAGGAGACTCTCAAATTACTCGCATTCTTGTATCATACTGTACGTTCTTTAGACCTGGTTCCACATTGAGACAGATCAGAACGAATAAAGTTCTTGCAAAATATTAAATTTTGTCTCTCTAATTGGAATCAGTTCTATCACGGTCACGCTACCTCAATGACCATAATTTATCATATAAGACCACTTTGATGTCAATTTCTTTTAGGAGTAAATTGATGTTCCAATATTCTAGTGAGGACTGAAATGAGAGTTCCCTCTAACTTAATTCCGTGTATTATGCATATTTTCTTCAAGCAAGCATAGTGTAAGTGGTAGAAACTGCTCACAAGTTCCCATGATCTTGGATGAAAACCAACAGTGAAGCCTTGAAATACGCGAGGGCCTGGTTTATCACATGGTATTGCCAGATCCACTAAAACTCTGAAAGACATCAAGGATGACGTGATTTATATACATCCAAAACAACTAATATAGGAAATCAAGAACAGTAAAAAATGCATACATTATTTCTGAAAATAGTAAGATCAAAAGAAGTACATTAACAAACAAGAAAATCATCATGATATGGACTAATAACAGTTCTATAGTAATTAGTTTAGTAAAAATATTTCTATTCACAATTTTTCTCCCTTTTCACATTCAAGAACAGAAGGAAACTGCATTGATTGCACACAAATAATCTGGTATTAATAATATTATATATATTATCATTACAAATCAGCATAATTATAGACAATAATTCCTAAACACCAGCTCTATGAGGCAATTAACAACCATGCAGTGGGTCTAACTCAACTCTAAAAGTTAGCTGAAAGAAGAGGATTGCACCAAGACTTACTCGGACAAGGAGGACAATGGACATATTCCTAACCATGTAAAACATCTTAACATACCTCCGATTGTGGAGAATAATTCTTGTAAATAATAGTCTATTTATCAATAATAACCAATACAGATTCTTGATCTCTTTAGAGCTGTACAGTTTTTAGCCTCTTGAAATTTCTTAATCAAACATAATCTAGTCTATACAAGCTGTAATCATCTAATGAAGAAAAAACATCAGCCACCGTCAAATTTTTTAAGTTTTCAAGTTTCTCCATTGATTTTTATATTTCAGTGTTGGTCCTTTTATTTGCATATTGACTCCGGTATTTCCCATTCATGTCGGTTTTAGTCTCATAAGGATCAATACCTTAATAGGTGAAAACCATAGAAAGCATGAAATCCTTCATGGAAATAAAGGGCATTACTTAAATGAGTTGTAATTGTAGGAGGACTAAAGCATATAAAGAAAAAAAAAAAACAGATACCTTATATGCGAAGGATCAATATCTAAATACGGGAAAAAATAGGGATCAGTATCCAAAGGTAAAAACACAACACAAACACAATTGGGTTAATTTCCCACTTAAACCTAAAATATACATTTAAATGGCAGGGAGCAAAAGGAGAAGTTTTCAAACATAGTGCTATTGCCTTTAAAGCACCAACTTAAAGAAAAGAACATTCTTTAATGTGACTCAAAAATTAACATAAGTGAAATGCTTAATTGATAACAAACAAATGGAAGTTTTTGAAATCTGAATTTTACAATGAAAAGTGAGAATCCAGAACATGTAAAGTATCAAAGACCTGCAGTTTGATTCATATGTGACATTACATATGCATCCAGGACGACCTGCAATAGAAAAAAAAAAAAAAAAAAAACATATGAGTGCTACTTGAAACGGGACTTAAAGTAGAAGAAGTCTTTTCAACATGGCACCAAGACAGTTTATGACCAACATCATGGAGAAATTCTGCTTTACACAGATCTCTGAACGATTTGTTATTATCTCCCTAGATTTTTTCCTCTATTTTTCAGAATTTTGTTTATCCTGTACATTTCAATTAGTTTTGCTTCTAAACGGCCATAAATGTAGCTCACCAAAAAAAATACTGAGTGGAAAGGAATCAGAGTTGGATCATTGCTAGTACTAACAAATATCACAAAATATGTTCATACCTTTACATAGTCCATTCAAACAATGCCCACATACCATATTAACCTGAAAGACACAAATGTAAATTGTGAAAGACTAACACACCACATAATGAAACCATTATGCTAACGAATTACATACTTACGATAATAGACTAAAAACGTGAAGTGTTTAGCACGTCAATGAGCTAGCTTCTAATTTATTGGACTAAATTATAAACTCTGTTTACCAAGCAAACTTATCTCACTAGCAGACATCTTATATGATTGTAATTTTCTTCTTCCATTTTTATTCTTATTGTTGTAATGCAGTTCCTTTTTTACCCTCTCTATTTATTAAAAATTTGCATAGCTACTATTTAATAAACTAGCTTTACATTGGGTAAAAGTAAACAAATTGAGTAACATATAACAAAAAAGGACACAAACTTAAAGCCTAAGTTTTAAGTTGAATGCAGTGCTAAGTTTACTTGTGTAATTCTCTCCTAGCTTGTTGATGAAGGTTTCCACAATGTTATATCCCACTATGTATTTCATAAGATGTGGTATCGAAACCTTGGAAGCAATCAAGTGACCAATTCATACAAGTACTGAAGTACAAGAAAGTAGTGAGTCCACCATGTTCGAGTCCTTGTATCAAAACTTCAAAAGCATCCTCAGAATGTTAAAGTCAGATAGCGTGTCCCATTAATAGTAGATAGCGACAGTATCAGTACAACTGTACAAGTTGTGTCACCCTTTTTAAAACTTCTAGATGAAACAAATACAACTTGTACTTGAGGACAAGCATACCATATGAAAGAGACTTACTCTTGAGAGGATGATTGTTGGAGTAGCAAGTCATTGAGCAAAAAAGCTCGATTTTGGGTAAAAATAGACAAGTTGACCAAAACTAGGTGCAAAGGAGCCATATGCCTAATGTCTTAAGATTTTTGAGTTGAATGTGTTGTTAAATTCACTTGTGTAATTCGCTTGTAGCCCATTAACGGAAATTTCTCCAATGTTTCTAACTCCCCCAGATTTTGTAACACAATACTATTCACTATAACTATTGCAGTATTTGGTTTAATTTTTAACAAAGTATTGAACCATTAAAAAACTAATAAGAAAAGTAAATTGGCAGAAAATCGGAAACTAAACTAAACATATTTTTTCCTACAAAACAAATGATATAATCCAAATAAAAGGTTATATAAATATGTTCTTTACTTCATTTTGACATTATATAAGCTACTTCAACAACAACTTTTCTCAAACATGTTTAATTCAATATGCTAATTTCCAAATTTATTCTAGCTTATAAAATTTAAGTCAGCCTATAGGTTTTAAACTAGCTTATCAGCAAATTTTGGCATACACCCTTTATTCATGAGATCTATTCATGTTCAAAAGTCGCATGCTAGTTGATTACTTTATTTAAAAATCAATGATCAAAAATGGAAATTTCAGGATTGCACCAACCTGGGCTGTTCGTCCCATTTTGTCATAACTTTGTTCACAACCCATAAGATCACCATTATAAAACTCCTACACATAGAGAAAATGGCTTAGAAAGCAGGGGAGACAGTATAAAAAAAGGATGTGTTCTGAGACCAATATGTAAAATATCAAGTTTGAAATAATATATGTTTTTGTGTATATGTCATGAAACTCTACCTATGCACTTACATTACTACTGCTAATCTCTACATGAGACCCATGTAGTCTCACATTGAACGTAAAGAAGATTGCAACAATTTTGAAATTAAATCCTTTGAATATTAATCATATTTGCAACATGAAATTGTTTGTCTTTCATGGATTTAAAAAACTGCTTGTGACTAAAAATATCAGCATGCTCCTAGGGGAATTTTTGCTTTCAATCTTTCATTATTATGTGAACACATTTAACATTTTGCAATATGTATGACAGTGCAAAATATTCTCACTAAGAAAAGAGTTCAAATCGAAAGCATTGGAAGAATAATATATAAATTATAACAATTCCCTAATGTTGGAAAGAATGTAAATAGGGGTAACCTTAGCTCTACATATCTTGTATTTGTAGTAATTAGGGTAACCTCACTCATGGTTTTTATTTTGTTCACCTCAAAATCAAAAAATATAGAATAGGCAGCAAGATCTTACTTGCATAAAGTCATGTTGGCCAGAACCAGCAACAAAGTAGTTGAATTTATCAAATCGGCCAAAACCAACATATCCCTGATAGTTTTAGGCATCAGCTAATGAAGTTAAAATATATAATACACCAAAGATAAGAAACAAGAAAACCAAGGTCCCAGAGATAACTGTTCACCACATACATGACATATGTGACCCAATTGAAATTTTATGTCAATATTGGTCAGATATAAGATCCAAAAATCATGCAACTTAACCGAATTTAAGTGTTTGGAAGTCAATTATACATTTAGATAGTTGTAAAAGAACTCAAACGAATAATTTGCACATCAACCTTTCGATAATTGTTATAGGGAGAAGAGAAACAGAGAGCTAAAAACATGTATATTGAGAAAAAGGAATCAAGACAATAAATACGGGAGATTTGATAAAGGTTGGGGCAGTAATGACAGAAATGGGTGCACTTCAAGCAACCGTAAAAAACAACATAGTAAAGAAGAAATGAGGAAGCAGGGCTCCCATGATTTGAGAGCTCTGATACCAACTTGAAAGGATTAATATGAAAGATAGAACATTCTTATTCAATTGATTAATGTGAAACAATACAACAACCTCTATATATAGAGACCTCTAACCCTATAGTAATAATTACACAGAGATCTCTAAAATCTTCTAACAACTTCTTGTAGTACACTTAATATTCTACTAAAAACAACTTGTATGTGCCACTCAAGCAGTGTTACTAGTGGTTTGTTGTGTCTCAGTTTTGATAAAATCTTCAAATGTTGTTGAAGATGGATCAATCGAGCATGTAGGAACAAGTGGAAGTGGAATAATTAGACTCATCAATCTTCTTAGTAATCACAATAAGGTTAGAAGAGATGGGTGAATCTATTTTGGAGGTTGATGTGGTGTTGGAAGACATTTTATTTTTCAAAAAATTTTGAAGAAAATAAATAAATATAAAAAAAAAAACTTTAGGAGAATATGTTAGATCAGTGACAAAGAACCTGGAAATAAGGTTCACAAAAGAAAAATCCTCTCGGCACCATGGCTCTCTACTAGGCCAATTCGGTTTTGAAAAATGTTCTAGATACTGTGTTAAAGTATAAGGAAGAGAGAAAATATTGACCTAAAATAAAACAGCAAGGGTACTTCATCTATATGAGGAAAAAAAGTCATTGTAATAAATAGAAGAAATTTGATATCCTCTAATAAAAAAGAGATATGATACGAGAATAAATAAAAATGTTCTCAATAATACATACACAATTTATATATTTTTTATTATATAGGATCAGTTCCTTATTCTAATATTCCTGATTATACAAGATTAACTCTTTATTTCCACAATTATAACAATAATAATAAAAAATGAAAGACGCGAATAAAGATCCCATGGTCATCCTTCGACCATTTTCTAAAAATAGGGGATGGAAGAGAAAGAAATAGAAACAAAAAATACATCAGCAGAAAAGTGTCCTTATCCCTATGTAACATGTTAAAACCTCACGCCAAAAAATTAAACATGACCAGAAACCCAAACAAGTAGCCACTAAAATTAGTCTATTCAATCCCCAGCTTGTCAAGAAAAGGAAAGATAAATAGGCGGAACTCAGACACCTATCAGTAGAACATATAAGCAACTTGTGAGTTAACTGTGTACGATATGAATGAATCAAACAATGATTTTATCGCTATCTTTTTAAGATTCATAGTAATAATCCAGACCAAGTTAAATATGCTTTACATTCTTCAGACATGGTGCCTTAAGTGCTCGAGGCGAATTATACCGAGAGGATTATAAGATGCAAGAGAACAAGCAAGTTCTTCCTCAGATAACACAATACTCTCTACACAGAAGAGGGAAAGGAGAAGAATTAGATGAATGATAATGAAAACATGGTGGCATGCACTACCGTTTGTGATCTACTCTCCACATCTTTGCAGAATCGTACGCTCAGGTCAGGGCCTTGCTGCATCAACACAGTGAAAAACTGAGCAGCATGTCTAGGTCTAAAATTGAACACATGAACAAGATCATTCATATAGGAAAAAATAACAGTCAGAGCATTACCTGTTGATCATACTCGAAAAGATAACCACTCCAGCCACTCTAATTAACCAGTTAAGCAAAAACAAAAGCATAACTAACCGAGCCATCACTATACTAAAACCTAAATCAACGAATCAACTACACAATTACGATTATGAATATAAAAATGCACAACACGTAGAGCGTTTAGAAATGAAGGATACGAAATCAACTAAGCGACTTGAATTGTCGAAAGCGTAGCAGTTGGAAGTCGGCATCGAAACTGAAGCCATGGATGGTATCTGCAAAAGCACGCCTGAAATAAACCGAAGTAAAAAACGGCATTGGTTTTAACGACATAGAGATAATGGCGAGACGTAAACGACAGACACACCTAGGCATAAAACGGCGAACGCCATCGAGCAACGCATTTTTGGAGTGATTGTTGATTGGGATTTTGGGGAAGGTGATGCGAGGTGGTGTCAGTGAAAATCTGCATCTAAGAGACGAGCCTGAGACATGAGTAGCGACGGAGAAAACGGCATTCAGAGTGTTTTTGAGGCAACTCGATATTTTATTTTCGTCGTTTCAGAGAATTTTTCTCAGTGACCTTGATGCAAACACCTTAGATGCCTTGGCGAAGGTTCCGTTCTGGACACGATCGCAAATCCACCTGGATTCGCTTCTATTCAAATCATTCGACCTGTTGGACCGTGTAAGATGCCCGTAGAGAGTGGTTTGAAATTTTTAGTTTCATTCGTACTGATTTGATAACAATAATCTTGTTATGCGTAAAAGATGCCATTGTAGCCCTTCAAACATTCCATTCATTGCAAATGTGTTGGGATTGATTGCGATATTTTTTTCTATTTAAAAAATAAAGGTTCTATCGTAAAGAAAATGCTATGTACAATGTGTTTTTGGTTCTTAGATATTTGCTGAATACTAAAAAATTGAAGTACTCAAGAATTTTATTATTTATAATTATATATGGATGAGATGGTTATTTTGATTTATACCTTTTTTTTCATTTCATATTTTATAATTATTATTATTCTTATTATTTCTCTCATATGATAAAATGTATTCTTTCTATATATATATATATATATATATATATATATATATATATATATATATATATACTTTGGTACTTCCACTACCTCTCTTTTTCTTTTTCTTCATTTTAAATGTACAATATTAATAAAGTCATGCATGACGAAGAAAACATTATTATTTTCGAAATTTTAATAATTAACATAAAACATAAATTTTGATAATTAAATTTTTTTGAAGAATAGACTTTAACCATAATTTAATATTATAAAATTAATTTGTAAAATTAATTTTACACACATTTATATATTATAGTCAATGTAGACTTTTCAACACATTTTTTTATACTAAATGTCTAAGAGACAGAGATAAACATGATAATGATAACAAGTGACACAAATCCCTTGTTAAATAACTTTCAATGTCTTATTATAAAATAAATTTTAAGTCCAAATTAATATCGCAAAATTAATTTGTATAATAAGAATTGTATTTATGTATATATTATAATTTGATTATGCCTATCTCTTATATAGATTATATTTTTATTCTACCTATCTCTTAACTCTAAGCTTAAAAAGGAATATAAGAGCATGTGATACAATATATATAACAAATTTAATTAAGATGTGTTCTAATGACTTTGATGACATCTAAGTAAAATTTAAATGAGATTTAACCTTACAAAATTAAGTTAACTTTTTTTTATGTTTGTTAAATTTCTGGTACTACTTATTATGGGATCCTTCATTTTTCTCATACTCAATATCTTGACATAAAGAAATATATTGAAAATTACACAAATTTTATTATCACATATGATTAAATTAATATAATATAATATGATATAATATAATATAATACTACGTAACTTCATTTTAGAAATTTTGTTTTATGAAATTGAATTAAATGTAAAGAAACCAATTGCAATCAATTTTCTAATAACTTTGAAATTGCATACTACTCGACAAATGAATCCAACCATATCCTCCATAAACTAAAGTGCTCCCACATCCCAAAAATATAGGTATAAACTATATTTAAGAGTCTTTATATTTATAACACAATAGAACAATTACAAGAGAATAAAATTAATTTACAATTATCCTAAAATAACCATAAAATTTAAAACTTTACAGAAAAATTTACGCTGATACAAACTGAAAGAACAAACCGAGCGGTAATATGATAAACGTATAAACTAAACGGTCCTAAGCGGTTACCTAAAAACGTACAAGGTCAAACGGTCTTACTCTTAACATAAACGAATAGGTCTTCTCCTTCCAATGTTTGCTCCACAAAAGCATCTCCTCCCTTTGCTCACATCCATAGGATAATCATTGCAAAGAAGAATATCGGACGAACAACATGACAAGACGGAAATAAGGGTAAGCTAGTGTAATTTAATTAACTATGTTAACATGCAATTTAGACAAACATATAATATTTCATACACATACAATTATCGCATAAACATGTTATGACCAACCACTTTACTTTGACTATCCGGACAACTATGGACATGTAACTTATTGTCATTCGTGCACTCGTGGGTGGTAATCTGGAAACCTCACGATTAACGTAGCTGGAAGCCCAAGCTGCCACACGAGGTTAGCCCTTCATCCCTTATTGTAGCTGGAACCCCAAGCTATCACATGAGTTTAATCCTTTAGCTGGAAACCCAAGCTATTACGCGACTAGGCCTCCTACTATTCTCACCACATACAATCATCATTCTCTACTTGATACTAGGTGACCATTAGAATATCAGGATGAACGACATACTAAATTCCCCATTTTCATACTTTTACAACTTCCATAACCATTCACCGAGACATTCTTCCTTGAAATTCTCTTTCACATCCTTATTACAATTACCATCACATACTTTCTCATTACATTTAGAATTATCATATCATTTTTGATACCATCATACTTTCACATCCATAACATCTTTAAATATAAATCACACAAAACACTAAAACGAATTTCACCCTTGGACACGACTTATGAACCAGACCGAACAGGAGAACGCTCCCTATTTGTGAACATGACTGAACGGTCATTTAAAGAACAAGGTTCAAACATGAGCCGAACATTATTTTGGGTTAAACATTAAAACACCCGAATATTAAAGTTAAACTGAATATTTGAATCTTAGACTGAATGCTATTGGATTGAGCTTAACACCATTAACTTAGGCTGAACACTTAAGGTTTAGGCCGAACTCTTAAAGCTTAGGCCGAACACTTTAAGGCTTAGGCCGAACACTATTGGCTTAGGCCGAGCACTATTGACTAAGACTGAACACTATTGACTTGATCTGAATGTTATTAAGTTAGGTCGAACACTTATTGGTTAATGTTGACCACTAGTAGACCATACCGAACATTATTATCTTAGGCCGAACACCCTTAGGTCCAATACAAGTACAAGACTAAGTAATAGGAAGAGAGCGAGTGCTAATGCAAGACCGAGCACTTCTGAGATCGAGTGTTAGTCCATGACCGAGCACTTCTAAGACTGAGTGCTAGTCCATGACCGAGCAATCATAAACAGATAAGACCTATAACAGACCGAACACTATATTGAATTGAATAGTAGCACAGGACCGATCGATCATTAAGAGACCCACAACGAAACTACATAATTTGCAGAATGACTGCATAATTATGATCAACACTCATTCACTCAACTTCTAATCCTCCAAAATTATTTTATTTAATCTTATATGCTTTCCTAAGATCCTCTAATATTCCTTTTATTAATTTAAGAGTTTCATCTCATATTTGGGATACAATTCTGCAAAATCATGAACTCAATGACTGGGAATCAAATTTCCTAACTTTGGTACAATTTTGAGTGACTCAAAGACTCTACTTCTACACAACTTAATCATATCCCCACTACAAAACCACAATCATCAAAATCATGCAGAACACAATAACATAAACACAATGTCAATATCGTACACTAGCGGTACCGAATCACCAATCATTCAATTTTATATACATGCATATCAACCAATATTTTCATACATCAACAATCAAGTAATTAAATTAGCTAGTTTCTCTTACCTCTTAGGCCGAAATCAAACGAAGACCTCTTACCGAATTTGGCTACCCCCACGCATAATCACTGCCAACAAATCTTTGAATGGTTGAGAAAACACCATCCATTCGACCCAGAACTAAGAATTAGGCTCATAAAGGTAGTTGATGAACACGTGCAAGCTGAACAGTGCTTGCATGTAACAGAAAATGCAGAAACTTCAAAGGATGAAGGAATTTAACTTACCACTTCCAAAATAGTAACTTGATCAATGAAAAGAGAAACTTTTGTCACTAGGAGACCTCAAGCACGACCTGATTATTGTTTAGATGAAGAAATGAAAATTTGTAAAGAGAGAAGGAAGAGAATCGTATAAAGATGGAGAAAAAAAAGAGAAGCTTGTGTTTTAGAGATATGCAGATTTTTGAGAAATAAAGGGATAGCTGCGTTTTGGAAATTTTTATAAAGTGTTCAATCCTTTTAAGTGAGACATTTGTCCTTCTTTTCCACATGTCATTTTTGGGTGTTGACACTTCTTATTGGCATAGACTTCAATCAATGACACAACAATTGTAAATTGTGATTTTGATAACGTGATTTAATATAAGTTTTGAAAATGTATTGCAATTTGCTATCATTTGCTGTTGATGGACAACAAACTGATTAAAACCGTTCCAGCTTTGTTATGCATGTAGGAATATAAGTAAATTATATATAAAAAAAAGGGTTTTTGTATTTCATTTTTATTATACTTCTTATCTTGTGACGATGTGATCGAGTTCCTAAGCTTTTACGCCTAAATTTTAGCTAAAGTAAAGGTTGAAGAGTTGCTTACCGTCACGATGTGTACATGGTCCTAAGCCTTCACGCCTTAATCTGCTCAAGGTTTGGAAACAGTGTGCCAGTATAATTTAGAAAAACGCCTACACACTGAACTGGGGGCTTTAGGAACAACAATTAAAACCTTTTTGTCAAAGTTTGCGAAGTACAGTTTTAAGCCTTACTTAAGCCTTACTTAAGCGTCTTGAAGAAAAACTTATTATTAAAACCTCATTACCCTACAATCAGTTTTAGGCCGATTTTAGATTTATTAAAATCAAATTTTCGATCATTTCGGAAATATTAAAAAGATAATTTTATTGTTAATAAAGACTAAATGAAAAAAAATGTGAAATCAGTTTTCAGTACTTTTTATCTTAAGAAATACAACAGGAGGGATAAGTTGTTACTCAATCCGTATCCATACCAGTTATAAATATGAAAATAGTCCATACACTTAAATATTTTTAAAATTGGTCATTATTAGAATTATTGACAGAGATGCGTTAATTAGGCTTCAAAATAATTTAATACAAATTATGAAGACTACAATAATACAGAAGTCTCTTGGCTTCATTTGTGTGAGTTGTTTAACAGCTCCAATGCTGTCTAAAACTGGTTCGGGCGCATCAATACTAGTAATATCGTTATACGCAGCCAAAATAGTTTTAACAGAATTTAACGTACAACAACTTATGGATAAGAAAAATTTTCATTGAAGCCATTTATCTAACCAAAAAGTCAAGATCAATATCATTGTGGATCATATTCTGTCAAGTAAATTCTAGCTATAAAATGGAGTTTTCCTTCATACAAAATAAAACTTTAAGTATGCATTCAAGGGCTCAGCCCTATTTAACTTTGGTTGCCAAATTAGGTAATGAATATATTACTACCATTGCAAAGACGACAAAATTAAACCTTGGAAGGAAGTACATGAAGGTGGATATAAATCTTTTGCTGAGATGAACAATCCCACCAATTCTTGTGTCTGACGAGTCGACATGAAAATGCTTTCAGCCGAATTCTTTGTTGCCCATTCCTCTATAAGCCTGCATGAATTGTTCAAATTTTCAGGAAGCAATTCATCGATAGATATATTGTGGATGAACCGATAGATTATTCAAAGTTAATGGGAAAATAAATCATTATTCCAACCTGTTTCTAATCAAAACAATTTATTTTTTTTAATAATTGTCTCCTTATTTTAGCTTATTTCAAAATAAGGGGCAGCAACGAGTCAAAGCATCTCGTAATCAAACATGGACAATATCAAGAAAAACAAAGGCAAACCTAATTCTAAAGTTCAAACCAAAAAAGAAAAATTGAAGAAAACTCTTTACATATATTTTTCAAGTTAATGGATTATCATGATAAAATATACAATTTCATAACTGACCTTGATTGAGATTCTGTTGCGTTATGGAAGTCAGAATAAAGCACTTTGATGATGGGCTGTAACTTCAGTTTATCAACTGGGTCTTTGTCTTCTGTATCAGAACAATTACCAGAACAAGACCAAGTATCTGGATTTAAAAGAATGATTTGTAGAACGGGGGATTTGGTTGTTAGATCTCTAATCACAAACCGAAATAATGATTCGTCATTTGCACACTCCATCAACCGATTTGCAAACATTTTGCCCATTGTATATTTTCTGTCGACAAATATAATGCGTTACAATTTTTTCAGGGTATATCCGTATTTAACAAACAGACATCAAAATATAATCCTTCTGAGCTTTCAAGGCCTCCTTTGCAACAAAAACAATATCACCCTTCTCTGGCTTAAATTACATATTAAAAAAAAAAAACCCGAGAGGCCTTGCAAATAAAATGTAATAGAATGGCTATGGTCTGGAATACACAGCATGCGTACAGTCATGCTCGTTCACAGGATCAAGAAGAACCGGCAAGGAAGACAGCTTTCATTTTGCCTTTGGCCTATAATAAATTTATTACAACCTTTTATTTTCAAGAATATCAAAACCATGTTCACTATTAACAGTGTCGCGTATAAATGCATGGTATTCGTTGGTAAAGTCTACGCACACACTGTTATGGAAGTACTATAATATTGTTCCAACTTCCAAGGAATATAGATAAATCTGTCTTATTATGAGCCATAGTTATTTTACTTCCCTGAAAATATTCATATAGTGCACGAACATAAAATTGCTGACAATTTGCAGTCAGTCACTGCCACGTCTTTCCCACCCAGGCATGTATGAAAGAAAGACTCAATATCTTTTTTCCTCAATATAAATTTCTACTAACCAATTAATGTCAATCAATTTCATTAATTCTGTTAGCATTCCCCAAATTAGTTGACTGGTCAAATCAAATTATCCATCGAGACATTAGTTTCACTAAAACAAATCCTAGAAGCATACATGTTTCAGCAGAGCTATTTCCTCGTAGTCAACTGTAACAGAGTTATAATGACACAAAACATGGCACCTTTTTCTTTCTGATATAGAAGGAATTAAGACACAGTGAATTTATTCATTCTATGCTAACCTGAACATGTCCTCAGATCCTCCAACTGGCAAACAGGTTGAAATATAACATTTGAATAGCCGTACTCCTCCATCTACAGGTGTATGCCCCTCAGAACATGGGTAGGCTCCAATGAGAGACGCACATTGAGGGCACATAAATTCACGCCAATCAATATCCTTTGTGAGATTGGATAATCTAGCCATGAAAATATCTTCAAGAAAACCGTTGAGTAAAGTCTTTTGATTTCCCAGAATTTCCGGGGTCTCTGTTGCCATCCCTTCCCTTCCAGCAGTTCCACATGAATGATGCTCACTGTCTTCATCCCCAAGATTGTTTGTCATATGAGCACAACAACTCGGAAATTCCATGACATCTTTGGTGGCATTTGAATCTGGATGCAAATCAGAGAAATGACCAGAATCAGGTTTACTCTTTGCAACTTCACTTCTCAAATTCATAGAAAGCTTCTCATCCTCAGAGTGTTCAAACCTATAATTTCTGTCAAAAGCAAGGGTCACTCCTCCATCATCACTGCAAGTTGAAGTTCTCTCATCATCACTACAAGTTGAAGTCCTTTCATCATTCAATTCACAGCCCCTTAAGAGTTTGGCAATACCATCATCTCTGGAGTTTTCTGCTACAGAAGTACACTCTTGCTTTCCACACCCTTCTGGAAAATTATATTCCACAAGATCATCCTTGCAAATAGTGATAGAAGCAGAAGTTAATAGACAGACTCCCGGCATGCATGTATATGAACGGACATACCTCATCACCATCTTCTCACTTATTCCTCCGAAAGAGCAACAACAAGCCCCAAACCAGTTGTCAGCCACTTCTCTCCAATTCACTGATGGCATTTCAACAAAATTCCTAAACAATTATATCAAACCGAACCTCAGGAACAAAAAAATTAACTAAACCATTAACCCATGACCCTATCACTACCAGCACATTAACTTTCCTCAAAAAACATTCAACCTCATATACCAATCAACCATGTGTGACATAAGTAGTGAACTCTCAATGATACTACCCATTGTTTGGAGGTATAATGCACAGACACGCATATCACATGCAAGGCATATCAGTTAAGGCGATAGAGTAGTTCAGAAACTAAGATGATATGATACTGCAAAATACATATTTAGAAGTGTATAAAAATCCATCAAAAGACAACAAATATATAACTGAAATGGTACAAATCCAAATTATAATAATATTTGTTAGACATTGCCGAAATAAAAAATTATAAATCACTGTCATCATAAATTATGTTTACTACTTACATATATGAATAACACTATCAATTAAATTACTTCTTTAAAATAGTATATAAAGAGTACATATTCCCTCCTTGATCTATGAAGAAACAATGTCTATATTTATATATTACGCATACTTATATGTTTACTGTAATATCGGATATAAATGCCTTAAAAACGTGATACTTCACCAACATGTATGGGTGAAGTATTAAAAAGCAGCAGCATCATATCATCGTATACATAAAACAAATAAAAGTATCGGTGCTTCGTAGGTTTGGATACTTCATCTATAGATAAAGTAACTTAGAGTATGGGTATCGGCAAACACGCGAAGCAAATTGAAGTACCTGTAATTCATAAATAGTTTCACGTTTTCAAAAAGAACAAAATTATAGCTATATTTAGATACATTCTGTTTGTGTGTGCATATATCAGAAGAAAATATGAGAAAATGAAAAAACAAAGAAAAACCTCTAACAAGCTAATTAGATTTAGTTTATGTACAGGTAAGTATTTTGCTTCTATCTAGTTTCTTCCTCTACGAGTGTTCAAGGTTAAGTTTATGTATTTCTGAGAAAAAGCAGAATCAAATGCTGACATGCTACCTGAGAGGAATTTTGGTCAACTTGAAGGTGCAAGTTCTGCAGTAAAAGTCAACTTCTCCAGCAGAAGATAATTTTTTCACATCTGCAACAAAACAAAAACGGGGAAATAAACACAAGTTATTGAACAAACACTAAAAAAAAGTTAAACATAATTTTAAAAGACATAAATGAATAATCCACAACGACATTTAGAGATTACCAGATTCTGGTATGAGAGGGTCCGGCAGCGGAGTTGGTGAAGGGTGAAGGGAGGAAAGGATGGGATGGTCGACGGGGAGGAGGAGGAGGAGCTTCACCTCGATGTGGTCGGAAAGTGAGCGGAATGTTACTGGAGAGTCGGCATCGAGCATGACGGCTGGAAGCGGAACCCTAAGGGAGAGGGAGGAAGCTGTGAGAGTGAGGAAAGAGTGTGAGGAGTGAAGGTTGATGGAAAGGTCGTGGCATTGGAGAGAGGGGTTTAGGGTTTTGTCGTTGGGGAAGAGCATTAAACGTATCGTTGGGATATGGGACTGTGCTTCCCATGTGTACCGCCATCCTTGTTCGCCCTTCCCGCCGCTCATTCTACTACCTTCCTTGCTCTGTGCTCCTCCAGTCAGATATTCAAATACACCACATTACGAGTCAGAATTGAATAAAAGCGATAGTTAAAAAGAATAAAATTTAAAATTAAAAAAAAAAAAAAATTAAGACAGTGTCTGTGGCTGCTGGGATTCGAGCCCAGGTCTCCACGGCCACAACGTGGAATTCTTACCACTAAACTACAGCCACTTTTGTCAAGTTTTGTCTTTTTAGGCTAATATCATCATTTGATAAAAGATGCTTCATCCCCTCTTTCTCTCTTAAATATGCACTTTCAAATCATTTATAATCGCTCCAAACAAACAGAAAGAAAATCCGCTCTTCCTTCCTCGTGTACATGTGGAAACAAACATGTTTATAGACTTAAAATCTTTTAACATAAATAAATTTCAATATAAAAAAACAATATGAGTTTCTTTTGAAAATTAACTTTTTGTTCAATAGTATTAACTTATTCATCAAGAGTGTTAATTAAAAGTGATTTAATTAAGTATTAAAAATAATATCAAGCAAATTCAATAAAAAAAACTTTCATTCGTATAGATATTTATTATTAATAATAATTATGATATATTTAAATAATTTTTTACATATTTCAGTGATTAAAATATTTTATTCAAATAAAAAATTTAAAAATAATAAACTTATATGAAATAAAAATATTAAAAATTAATCAATCTAATTTAATATTTTTAATTTAATATATTTAAATATCTCAAATTATGAAATTACTTATAAGATTATAAAGAATCAAAGCTTACACTCTTCCACTCTTCAGATATATTGTTAGCTCCATGACTGAAGGTGATGAAACTTGACAACAAATTGCATAAGCTTAAATTTCTTCCTGTAAATATAAATATATTTAATTATATAATTTAAGAAAAAAAAATACAACAGTTAACATTATGGTTTATAAATTAACCATTGTTTTAAAATATACTATGATTCTTTGTAACATATATTTAATATATGTGCATGCGTATTTTAGCGAAGAAAGTATAAGAAACAAAAGAAGAATAAAACATGGAAAGGGAATTAACTACCTCCACAGATTAGTGGAACTAATATTATATATTAATAGACAGTAGGTAATCATAAGTTATATGCATCATTCACATTCTTGCAATGTGAACCACAAAACCTTTTTTTCTCTACTTAGACTTGGTTTGGTTCACGGGTACGTAAATCTCTTATTTATTTAATTCTGGTAGAAATTTTTGTTAAAAGTGAATTTTTAGACCTAACTCAATCCTACAAAATCAGTTTGTAAGTTAAAGTCTATATACCACTTATATATTATAAATTGACCTTATCTCTAGTCGATGTGAGACTTTCAACAATTTTGTTTAAATAGTTGCATTTGATCCTATGAGTGTATGAAGCATCCATTCCAGCGTGAATTTGCATTTGATGCCGACAAATGAAGAGACATAGACAGAGATTAGGGTTCTACAGTTAAAATATACCTAATAATAATAATGTTGCATTATTCTATGGAATCTATATACTCTATACAAAATGTTATTTTAAACCTACCCCTCACCTCTTTCTTTTTTAAATCTATAACATACATAAATACCTACCTTTTCTCCATACTGCTGTGGAAATAAAAAATTAAATTTAATATCAGCACTATATCAAATTATTCAAATTTTTATTCAATCCATCACCCACATTTTTTGTCTTATCTTAATATTCTGTATACTTTGGTGCAAATACATAGAATGTGACTGTAAAAAGGGAATATAACAGCCTTTTCCCAACTACTGTTTTGAATTTCAGGCCAGTGAGAATAACCTTCTTTATCACAACTTAGCACGAGAGAGAAAAATAATAGCTTAAAGGTGATGAATACTGAAGTACTGTACTTGCACACTAACACATCTCAGATCAAATTTTATGGATATTGCATCTCTCCTTCTTCATTATCATGTTCGCTATGAGTATATAATCATTGCAACTACCTTAATACTTTCACATTCTACAACCTAATTAAATGATATAATAATGTGAATTGAAATTTTAAATTAAAAAATAAAAATAAATTTAATTAAGATATTATTATTTTAAGAGTATATATACTTTTTGTTTGAAATGGGTGTGACTGCATTACCTTACTGCTGTTGTAATTGGCACAGTACTTTATAATTAATGTTATAGTGTAGTGTTGGTTGCAAATTTGTCACTCATCTAGTATTGTGCTGTTAATAAGCTTGGCGATCAAAAATAATCATCACAAAATGACCAAGGACACTACAAAACAGGAAAATTATATAGCAAAAATGTAAATTGAATTATATATATATATATATATATATATATATATATATATATATATATATATATATATATATATATATGTAAGTTAAAATTGGAAGTTTAAGGATTTAAAAATACAAAAATGTAAATTGAATAATAAAGGTATATAGCAAAGTCAAAATACAAAGTCATAGATTAAAAAACCAAATAATATGAAAATCATAGTTTTTAAATATTAGGTTTATGTTAAATAATTAACCAATTCAATAAATTGACTAAACCGATTTATACAAACTAAATTTTAATATAATTCAATTCATATTCAATTATCAAATTGTAAGATTCAATCAATTCCTTATTCGAATTTTAGTTTCAAAAATGCAAAATTGTTATCATAAAGAACAAAACTGAAACCAGGAAATAGAAGAACAACTCAAATCAAAGAACAATTAATGTAAAATTCAATTCATATTGTTTGATATATGTATTGAATATCTTAATATGAGGTGTTTAGTCTCCCATATTCAATATCAAAAACAAAAATAGAGAGAAAAATGAGAAAAACTAAAATTCTAAACATTGTGAAATTAATTTTTGTGTGTTGATAAGCTCTTAAACTAGGCTTTAAATATGAATATTAATGTTACAAATTCTAAAAATTAATGAGCTTAATTAGGTTTAGAAACCCAATTAAAAATGTGCAAAACGAGCAAGATTCATTTATAGCAAATATGCCTAAATTTCTAAAAATTGTAAATAATAATATAGAAATCCAAATCCAACTATATTGATTTTGAAGTTATGAAAGTGTAGAATTCAATGCAACTAGAATACGTAGAAAATGATATTTATAAAATAAGTCATGACCAAAATAATGAACTAAAATATATGAAATTAAAGTATTCATTCATAAATCCAATTCATTACTAATAATACAAAATGAAACAAAAGCTAAAAATAAAACAAATAAAAAATGCAGTATATATGTATAGTAAGTTAGAAATGTATATACAATATACTATTAAGAAAAAAGAAGGATTATAGAAGGAAAAGAAAAATACAGAGGGAGAGGATTGAAAGGAAAAAATATACAGGTGATACTTTTTTTGTAATATGCAAGACTGTTAATCCAAGGCTAGACTAAGCTAGAGAAAAAACACGAATATATAATATAGGATGGTATATAAGGAACACAAGCAAGTGCTAAAAGAATTGGTGAGGGAGAAGGTTTAAAGCTCTAAGAGGATACATCGCATGTTTTTTTTTTATCCTAGTGGTAATTAAGTATTAAATATTAGTAAATGTGTTAATTTGATCAATGATTTATGGACTAGTTTTAAAGTGGATTAGGATAAGGACTAAAATGAACTTAGAGTTTGCTCATATTGAAGTTTTAGTTAAATAAGCTAAATCAAATGTTGAATCGAGTTGATTCAGATCAAAGTTTTACTTGTGCTAAGCCTATATAAAAGTAAAGATAAGTTGATTCGGGCCAAAAATTAAAATTAACTACCTCAAGACAAAGGTTGAAACTAATTAGTCTAAGGTGAAGATTAAGATTAGTCAACCAAAAACGAAGGTCAAGACAATAAATCAACCCTGAATGGAAGTTGAGACGAGTGAGTCTAATACGAAGATCGAGATGAACCAACTTAAGATAAAATTTGATACGAGCATGCTCAAAAAAATAATCAAGATGGATAAGTCCAAATTGATTGTCAATAAAGTCAACTTAAACTTAAAATCAAAATAAATTATTTTTAAATAAAAAATCAAAATAACTTAAACTAAACTGATAATTATGTCAAACCGGTAGTCAAATATGAGTTCGACTAAATAAATATATTAATGATACAAAATTCTTATTTACACAAACTCATGATTATTCTTTACTATTATAGATATATGATTTTTTTTAGTACACTAATTCTCTGCTTTAAGAAAAATTAGGCATAAAGACTGAATGCAGGTTCTTAATATGACTTCACAATGAAAAATTCTTTTTGCACAAACTCATCATTATATTTTACTATTATCTCACTTTATAGATATTTTGTTAGAATAAAATTAGAGAAAAAAATTATATTTTTAATTCAACACGATGTTGTAATGTTAATTAATATAATTTGTAGAAGGAACTAATTGAAAGACTTAAAATATAAATTTGAATTATGTCAAATATCATAAAGTATAACCTATCATCCAAACCTGATCATAATAATTAATTTTGTTAAATTTTATTTATCCAACATTATCTATTAATCTAATTCAACGTCAAGTTTCTTCTTATTTGATCAAATACGATTATTTGATCAAATACGATTATCTGTTACGAATCAAATGAATTAAACCAATAATGAATATAATTTGATGTCAAATCAAAAGCTCAATCGAGAGGGAGAAACAATGAAGCATAAACTCACATCCTTCAAACACACAAAAGTAACAGCGCGCGGAAGAGAAAGAAAGTTCCACTTTGTAAATATTCAGGAAGAAATATTTACCATTTTTTATATCATATTACTTGTTTATTGCATGATATTTTATTATGTGTATGTAAAGTGTCCCTAATCTTATTTTATTAAATTATTATATATTCTTCTTAAATAATATTCAATAAATACAAAACTTAAAACTTTAAATTAAAAAAAAATACATCTCTCTATATATAATTGATCTATAAATTAATATGTATAGGGTTAAATATGCTTTTAGTCCCTATATTTTGGGATGATTTTGGTTTTAGTCCCTCTTTCAAACTAAGGTACAATTTAGTCCTCCAACTTTAGAAAGCTCTGGTTTTAGTCCTTTTTATCAAATTTTTTTAACTTTATTTGCTGTTTCAAGCACGTTTCATTATAGCATTTGGATTGTTTACACTGTTTGACACATTTTTGCTTCAATGTTAATTGAGAAACGTGTTTGAAACAACAAATAAAGTTAAAAAAATTTGGTAAAAAGGACTAAAACCAGAGTTTTCTAAAGTTGAAGAACTAAATTGTACCTTAATTTGAAAGAGGGACTAAAACAAAAATCGCCCCAAAGTATAGGGACTAAAAACATATTTAACCCATATGTATATGTATATATGCATATAAAATAAAAAATATTATGTAACACAGGTAGATTCTCTCTCTCTCTCTCTCTATATATATATATATATATATTAATTCAATAAATAAATCATGAATATTAATTATATGTAAATTATAAATAAGGTAAGACTAACTTTAAGAATAGGTCTACTCAAGTTTAAATTAATCTCTAACTTCATGTTTTTCCAAGGGAATTTAAATGAGAAAGTCTCACTTATCCTGATTAAAGACTTATACTTGCCTTCACAACAATTTATAAATGTATATTACTACATGTGGATAGTTGTTCCTCACATATAAGATAATTTTCTACATTAATACGAATTACATTTTGGATATGTAATGGAATGTGAATAATCTAAACAATACCATGATTTTTAATGGACAATCAACACTCCTCACACTTTCTAATTATTCGACCATAATATCTCTAACGAGCCTTATTCTCGTTACTTCCACATATACGAACTCAATATACACTATACCGTTAGAGTAGTCTACCTCTGAAAATATGAAATAAAGTTGTAGTGCTAGAAAAATATGTTTATAACTATATATGCAAGTAAACAAACACTGATGTATAAGTATGGTTAAAACTTTTGTAAAATATTGATATATGAAAATGAAACTGAAATATGTTTAATAAGTAATTAAAATGTTATACTTTATTTTAGAAAGTATATAATTAGGAGGTCACAAACAATATTAATAGAAAAGAAGAAAAAATGTTTGACATTTAGGAGACGTGGATTGAGAAGTCAATAGAGTTGGTGGGGGAATCACTTAGATAAGAGTTGGTGATGGTGAATTGATTGAATTTTGGAAGGACAAATTGGCAGGTGATTTTATATTTAAAACACATATTATAAGTAGTAAAATTTGACGTTAAAAAAATGTGTAATGATATTTTTATAAATATTTTGTCTAATTTAACGTCAAATCATCTCGCAACAAAAATTAATTTGTCTTTTGAAATTTAAAAAAAAGTCAGCGTTATCTTTTTCTTGAAAGTTTGTGTATAACCTCCCACTAAAGTGTAGCGATAGTATTAAACTTGTAGGAGTAACTTTTTTAATCCATTACTTTATCTTACCATTATATTGCTCGTTTTTGACTAAAACTTTCATTCTCCCTTATTGTTTCATATTAAGATTGGTTTCATTTAGTAATCATTATTGTGTGTTTTAGATGTTGCTTTTTTTTAGCTTAATCTTCATTTTGTAAATTTCAAATAATCATAACTTTTGTTTCGAATCTTGGATCGAGACACTCCAAAAATGAAAGTTTTTGGAAATGGAGTGATGAAGTTGTTGAAATTTCAAAACATTCATCGTTTAAGATATGTTTTGTATTTTCTGAGTATTTTTCACCTATTTTTCTATACATTACACTTTTATTTTAGATATCTATTCTACTTCTAAAATTTGAGAAATTTTTGTAGTATATTCTTGCATTTAATGTTTATTTCCATGGTTTTAGTGGGGAAAAATATTTTAAAAAAAAAAACTAAAAAAAAACTCACAAATTAATGTATGTTGTTCCTGTAATAGATATAATTAATGTCTCTTATAAATACAATAAACGTCAATAGATGTGTTTAGAGACAATATCTCCTGTTATGAAATTGAACCTTCAACATATGTAAAAAACTTAAATGAAAAACCTTTTTTATGTTAGTATATCTTCACACACACAAAAACGAAGATGGAAAGATTGTAAGAGAAATGAGAAACCTTAGTTGGAGAAGAAAGTGGTTTAATTGGAAGGTACAATAGATACATAAGATCTTACAAATTAGTTCTTTGGTAAAGTACAAAAAAGTATAAAGGAGACACATATGAGGCATACAAGGTCAAATCTTCCACTAAGAGGGGACACCTACAACAATAGAGCAGAATAAAAGTAATTCCTTATATTGACAATTTTGAAAGATAAGGAGTATATCACAAATGAAAGATGATATGTTGAGAAACATACATATATCAACATATATAGGAATGTATATGTTCTTTGTGCAAACAAGAACAAGAAACTAGTAATAATCTATTTTCTTCGTGTAATTTTTCTAACTTTATTTGACTCGTCATTGGTTACACATTTAGGTTTTTGGTATAAAGAGATTGTTACACATTTTCTACAATATATTATCATCAATGGCTTGCAACAATAATCATTTTGGTTAGATAGAAATAACATCATTTCTAAAGAACTAGAACCAAATATTATTAATTCAAATCTTATCTACTTGATTGTAAAAAAGAGAAAAAAAAGCGCAAAAACTTTATTTATCTTTTGTAGAATAACTTATAGAGGGAAGAAGAAAATAACACGTTGATACACACAAGAAAATGGCAACAAATAAGATGTATAAACAATGAATCACAAAGGAGAGGTTTAATTTACCTATTTTAAAACAGATTACATGTAGCCTTTTTTAATCTCACTATTTTTCTTTTAATCTTTTTACTTTTTTCTAACTATTTCACAACAAGAGATATAAGTAATTTAGTCAGTTAGATAAAATTTGCTAATCACTCCTATCTATTTTTATGTGCACAGGTGTCAAATTTTACAAAAATTTTCCCTGACCTTTCAAACTGAGAAATGAATATTAAAATTTTTAATTATTTATATCATCTTTTTAAAATTATAATCGAAATTATTGGAACCCATCATCCCACTTCCCTTCGAATTAATAAAAGGTTAAATATATGATTTAGTCCTCCTATTTCTTCTCCATTCTCAATTAGGTCCTCATGTTTTTTTTTCCCAATTGTATCCTAATATTTGTAAATTTGAGACAATTAAGTCCTCTCCGTTAACTGGAACTAACGTCCTAGGCCAATTGAGAGGGTTTAATTGTCTCAAATTTACAAATATTAAGATGCAATTGGGACAAAAAAATAACGGAGAAAGCTTAATTGCCTCAAATTTACAAATATTAGTATGCAATTGGGAAAAAAAAAACATGAGGATCTAATTGAGAACAAAGAACAAATATGAGGACTAAAATATATATTTAATCTTAATAAAATGCACACGGAAAGAAAATTGTGATTATACATTTTATCTTATTACTATTTCGATGTTAGTGTTTTTTTAATCATCCCAATGAAAGAAACATTTTGGAGAGAGTTTCACAAGAGAATCAAGCTAGTTTCTGAAAAGATTCCTACATAAGAAAGCACCTTTTAAAAAATAAAGTAATGTTTTTAACCTGAAAAGTTCATTTTATTTAAACCTTTTAAGCCTTTTATTTTTCATTTATGAAACTATTTCTGTGAAAAGTTACAAATTTAAATTTATGTGACTCGAAAACCTAAACCGAGATCTAATCCAAATTTGATTAGATTGGTGCAATTTAATTAGGTTAAATATTACCGAAATTGAATAACTTTTTCAACCTTACCCGAAACCTAAGATAAAGTAATGTACCAAAAAGAAAAACTGATAACCCTTGGCCATCAGAAAAACTACGGAGTCTGAGAAAACGATTGACCAAATACAACTACAACTTCCCTAAGTAAGATCTGTCTTAAATTATTAAACCAAATGAATAATGATGGGTTTGAGAATACAAGTACAATTTCCCCAACAGAGATATGGTTCAAATAATTAACTCAATCACAGTTTGGCGCATGAGTCACATTCGATCTTAACCAAAATTAAATAGTATTGTTTTTGAATACTCTATATTATTGTAAGCAAAACAAAAGGTCCACTAACCTTTTACCGAGGAAAAAGGTCCATACCACTAGCTGAGCTTTACAAAGAATTTACTTATATTCATGCATATTCCCCGAAGGTGTCATGTCTGTGTCTATCCTAAAAGCATAAACACAGTCAACTTGCTGATCCAAGAGGACCAGTATATATAATAACCTTGCTGTCTACCACCATAACCTTCTTTCAGGACCCTTTTTCAAAGCTCTATGCAGTTGCTTTGGGAATTTCCCTCTATAACTAGAATTCTTTGGAGTGACCATAGTCATCTCAAAAATATCACTTAACCAGGGAAGAGAGCAAAACAAGGAAAAAGGGCTTCAACTTGTGCATGGTATCAAATATATATATCAATATATCCCATCTTGTTACATTGTAAAAAGTTAAAGGTCTCTCAAACTCGATTCCCTACCTAGCTAATTAGCTCCATCTCTTTTGTTTGGGGATCTTCAAGGTTTTAAGTAATCATGGAGTTTGCTAGTTTCCATCTTCAGCATCAGCTTCAAGAAGAATCTGCTCACTCTATAGCTTCAGCAACCCCACCACCTGACCCTAAACCTTCCATCACCACTCATCAATCATGGATCCCAAGCAGCATATAGTAAGTTCCTTCACACTCCTTCAACATATGAACTCACTCTCTAATATCCCTTTATATAATAATCATTGTCTCAGGTGAAATTACTATGAATTCTTCGAACCAGGTGTTATCATGTTTGAAACCCTCTTAATTAAATATTAGCTGGCTTTTTGTATTGCTTCTTGGGTTTGTGGTTCAACAGAAACTAACTACTTATGGAGAAGATATGGACATATATAGTAGAAAAGCATGTACACCAGTTTGCACAGAACTCTCCACTACAAATCTTTTAATTATTATAGTCTGCTAGCTGTAGTGATGCTTTCAAATAATACTACCGATCTTGATTTCACATTTTATCATTTCATGATTATTCTACCGCTCTTCTTTGATTCCTTTTTAGTTTTTTCATCTTTGAAACAGTGATATAACATGCACCCATTGGCTTATATCTACGTGTGAGTTTGTTTGCAGCAATGGTTGTAACAGTGGCTTTCTAACTGAGAGCTTTACAAATTCTAGAGAAGTACAGCACAAGCACGCCATGACTGACTCACTTAGAATTTCAACAAGGCAAGCCTTGGGTTTCCACTATGGAAAAAGCCTTGCTCAACAGCCGGTTAGTGATCTCTTTGCAGCAAGAATCAAAGGTGAAATGATGAACACCTCCATGAAGGCTATGGAGGAATCGTGTTCACTAATCCCAATTCATGAACCACGATATCCTCCTAGTTTCTTATCTAGTCTTGGTGTAACTGGTGTAGAGTTTTTTCCTTCGGAGAATGTCTTTCATAATGAGAAACCTATTGATGGAAAGACCATAAGCAAGAGATATAACAACTTTGGAGATGCTAGCTTAATTTCGAATTTACCAACCCTAGATATGACCTCTTCTTTGGTTTCATGTTCTTTGGGTTTAAATCCTAAAATGTTTGATCTGCATACAAGTTACAGTGAGAGTTGTGAAATCCAACCTTGCTATGATGCTTTTGGTCTAAACGAGAACATAGCTTTGTGCCACAGCGACATGCATGGCCGCGAAAATAGTCCATCAAATAGCTCAAAAGTGAGTATACTATGCTTTTTCTACAACTCTTCTCACGTGCAATGCATACAAATACTACGAGCTAAACTTTTCTTGTGCTTTAACATTTATACACAACTTTTTCTTATGTTTATTCGCCAATTTTGATTTTTGCGAAAGTTAAGCAGTAATAGTAATCATTGATCGTGTGTGTTTGAATTTCATACTGTTTAAATCAGGTGTCATGGTATTTCTTTAAGCATAGCAATTAATGGCTAAAAATAATTAGTAAATTTGAGCAATATTTGGAACATGAATTTCGTTTTTACATTCCTATAAACAAAATACTTGTCTTTTCGTTGATTCTATTCAATTGGGTTAGTTAAGTTTTTCAAGTATGTTTCAGATTTCATCATTTGTAACTGAAGTTGCAACGACAAAAAGGCCTAGTAGTTGCTCTCTACCAAAAGAATCAGAGGCCAAAGCTAAGAGGTCAAGGCCATCATCATGCCCTCCCCTGAAGGTAATATCTTTTTATGATGAACACTTATTTAAAGATGATTTGTGTGTCACTTTCACGTTAAAGTAAAACCATGTGTGGACTGATTTTAAAGCAGATAAGAAAGGAAAAATTGGGGGATAGGATTCAAACTCTTCAAAGATTAGTAGCACCTTTCGGGAAGGTAAATAATTTCTGATCTTTAATTAGAGTCTGATGATACATAATGTGTGTGTGCATATCTATATATATTATTGGTTTTTTTACTTTTAATTAGACACTCTAAATAGAATATGTTCTTCAATTTGCAGACCAGTACAGCCTCTGTGTTAAGTGAAGCCATTGGCTACATCCATTTCCTTCACCAACAAATCCAGGTGGATATTCAGACACTATTAGATCAATCGTTCTTTATTGAACAAAATAATTATAACATTGTGCTGTGAGTATAACTATAAATAGAGGTCTTTATATTCTTGTAAGGTAAGGATACACATTATATATATATATATATATATATATATATATATATATATATATATTATAAATAGAGGTCTTTATATATATATGGAAGAGATAATTGAGTGCAACACTTTAGGTGTTTCAGGCATATCTACTAATTAAAATTTTAGACTTTTATAATTAGAAGTTTATATATTAGTTACTGAAGTGAAGCTTAAATTTTTAAAATAAAATAAACTAGAAACATAAAAAGTAATGTTACACATAAATGTGTATGTGGAACCTAGGGCTACTTAATTAAAGGATTTAACTAATTAATAGAAATAAGGGAAAATAAATAAATTAAGAAATCACGTTTATATATTTCTTTCATACTCATATTCTCTTTGTTCACTACAGACTTTGAGCATTCCTTACATGAAATCCACGCAAAGCAATAGAATGGTGCAGCTGGTAAGAAATGCAGATACTTTAATTAGCTTCGTAACTTTCTTGATACTTCTGTTCACAATTTGACTCCTAGGTTAAGAGTAGTCTTAAAGAATATAAATATGATTATTTTAAATATTAGATTATATTATAAAGTGATATTGATTATTTATTGTTTTGTGGGTTTACAGAGTACAAATAAAGTAGATAAAGAAGTGAAGGCAGACCTAAGAAGCAGAGGCTTGTGTCTTGTACCCCTTTCTTACGCATCGTTTATTCATCGTTGTGTTTAGTCATTTTCATACTATTATTAGTAGCAGATACCAGAGATAACCCAAAATTTTAATCAAAGAGGCTTTATTGTGTGCTTGTTTTAGTTTCTGAGCAATGACAAAGTTGCAACGTAACATGTATAGAGCATTGAAAATTAAAGGAAAAAGAAAAAAAAAAAAAGACTCAATTCATGTTATTTCTGTGCTTTAAGCAAATAGGAAAAATAATTGTCAGCTATATATGGTAGCTGTAATTAGTTTACACTCAAATTCAAGTCACTGCATTTTTTGTAAAAATAGCTTTTAATAATGATTTCCGTTTTTCATTTTTATACTTTTCACATAAAATATAAGTCTTTCAAATAACTAATTTGATGAGAAGTTCTTCCATAGCCTCTAATGAAGTTTAGTATTTTAAGCTTCTGATTTTGTTAAAGAAAAACTGTAATAGAACATAACAAGGTGATTTTTCTTTTTATTTTTAAAGTAATTATTTGATGAAAAAAGCTTAACGAACATGCCTATATATTTGATGTAATAATAAGAAAAGAGAGATAAAAAGAATAAAACCAAATATATAATAGATGTAGACAAAATCTAAATGAATTTGTGTCATTACTCAGATTTGTTAATTATATACATTGAGAGAAAGTCCAATCCTTGAGTGCTAGCAAACATGCTTCGGTTTAAGTGTTCAAAATTTGAACATTTTATGAATATAGTAATAAAATGGCATTTGGGAAGTCTTCGGAAAGCCAAGTGTCGAGAACGAAACCCCAGTTAAATTTACCAAACGAACTGCAAAAAGAAACAAACAACAACTTGGATAAACAAATAACTACGTTAAACATGGGTATGTAGTTGTCGTGTACGTACCAACAACTTCTTCTTCTTCTTCTTCTTCTCAACGTAAGCCGCAAGCTCCTCTTGCTTAGAAAGAGACTCCTCCAAAGCCTAACGAGCCGAGACATTATTTTTTTGATGTCAACATTTTATAAAACGTTGTGCAGCAATGTGAATGCAAAGATCATGCATGTGGCTTATTGGATATTAGGTTTTGAAATAAATAATGAGTTATTGATCTGTTTACCTTTTTGGTTGCCATGAGTTCTTGCTCCAATGCATCTGCTCGGGTGATAGCAGCATTGAGCATTTCCTCCTTCTCAGGTGGCATGCAGATGGCGAGGTTGTTCATGTTGCTCATTTTCTCTTCCAACTCAGCCATGCGCTTCATCACAGTCATGAACTCTTGAGCAGAGATTGCAGGGACGGTCATTTGGTCGTTATTGGCCTGCCCCTTGTATTCACCACCGAAGTTGGAGTAGAAGTTGGCGTCTGTGAGCTTCTTCGGCATGTTTCTGGTCATCCTCACCATTGTCACTATGCCCATCACGAAGGCCATCACACCAGTGAAAATTTGTGAGTTCACTCTCTCGTGAATATTGAAAGAATCCATGGCGTATGAATCAGCTGCATCAGTTCCACAAAACACATTAATTCTTCACTTCAGAAGTTGCCTTCAGTACATATATACAAGAATAACCCTTTTGTCATAGACACCACATAACAAGTCCCTGTCATTAGAAATATGCATTACTATAAAATAGAGCCAAACAAAGAAATTTCAGTTCTACCTTTCGTTACTGCATATCGGTCGTTGTCTTCTACCTTCTTCCAAGCAGTTTTTTCAGCTGCGGGGACAAAGTCCTCGTATTGGTAACTCTTGGAAGGAGCAGCCTGGTATATTTTGACAAGGTTTAGTACTTAAAAGTTAAGGAAACAAGGGCCACTTTTATTTATTTTTTCAAGCAAACACTTACAGAATTGTTAATCTTCTGTAAAACAATCGTGTCCCCTTATTCTTTTTATGGGCAAATAATGCATATATATGTATATAATTACACAAGACAGGGTGACTCAAGTTGTTTACATAGTTAACCAGTATACATATACTTAAAAAAGCCTTCTTCCACCACTTTGTACCTACAAGATACTCTAAAGATATTCATTTCAACAATCATCCATTTTGAAGGTCTCATTCTCCCTTGTGCACTGTCCACATGGAGATACCAAATTTTACTTCACAACATCATAGTATAATTATCCAATTTAATATGAGTAACTTTTCCCTGTGCATTAACCCCACTAGATATGTTTTGTGGTAAGGAAGTGACACTGATTTGCCGATTTCCATTGTTAACTGGATCAAGGGTGGTTGTTATGAAAGATGTTATGATAGCATACCTCAGCAAAGACAGAAGACAATTGTGGGGTGAGATTTGCTTCCGGCTTGATAATCTCGTGTTCCTAAACAAGCTTATTGATTAGTTTGGATGTTAATCAATAACAAAAGGAATCAAGGGTTACAAAAAAAAAATCAACAATTGGTTCAATAGAGAAAACTGTGTGTACAGTATCAATGGAAATGTCAAATGAAAGCTATGGCTGTCTCACCTCAGAAATTGTCTTGTCTTCCATGACTGGAGCCTCACATTTCCTTGAACATTTGTGCTCACCATTTTGAACCATCTGCAAGTAAGTATATTACATAGATATATATTAATCACATAAACTTGCAAATGCATGATGGAACGAAAATTGTTAATCGGATGAAAGCATAAAAAGAGGGCGGAAAAGGAAATGCAACTCCACCCTGATTATTTCTTCATCCTTCCAAGGGCCCTTGTCAGAGCGCATGCAGCCTCCATGATCGGCACAAGTGCATTTGCCTCCCAAAAACTCTGGCAACTCACTGCCAAAGCAAAACCATTACATTATAAAGATTAAGCCCAAGGTGATAAACGCATTTGAATACTAAATAACAGCTGTGGAGCAGAAAAAGAACGGAAAATAGTAGCCACACAAGGAAAATCATGATACTACAATGTTGAAATATCCGCTATTATGAACTCACCTCTCATCAATTATTTCAAGCAATTTGCTTTGGTACTTGTTGCCAAGAACCTGATAAGTTTTAGCTCAATCAGATAAAATCTTATTATATTCAGAAACGGGCAGATATTTAAGGTAAGGTGTTTGTTCTCACATGGATTTTTGATGTGGTCTTTGGGTCAAGGAAGGATTTAACAGTGCCCCACAACATTCTGAATCCAGAACCTGCATTGATGATGAACATGCGGTTCAAGGTCTGCAATGAAGGCACCAATTTTATGATATTACAACTCAGTAATCTACAATATTTTGCAACTAAAATTTATGTAAATTTAAGCAAATTATAAGGAAAACGTACTTCAGGATAGTTGTCTCCGTCAATCTTCTGAAGGCATGTGATCAGGTCCCTGGCATGCTTGTTAAAGTTCTTAAGGCCCTGTGACATTAAAACATAGCAAGTTTCCATCATCTTCTAGTATTTTTCACGTTTCTTTTTCTCTTTTTCATATATATCAAGGTTCATTTGAAAGTGTGAAGTGAATGAAGATGGTAAGTTTAATTTGCCATGACGTTTTTAACTTTAAAATTCGATTGGCTTATACGTAAACTATTTGCTACACGTACCACTCCTTGCACATCAAGGATGGTTGTACTTTGATCGATGTGTTTCTTTGCAGCAATGGAGCAAGCTGCGAATTTCAAATCAAATGTTCTCTCGAACTCTTTGACATGGTATTTGATATATCGCTCCATGGTTGTGACTTGCATCAACTTGGTGGCATCGACTTGGCCCAATCTCTCGATGTATACTGGTCGCCCATCTTTATCGACTCCATGATGCCCATGAGGATAATATTGCAACACTTCATCGAGTTCCTTGAATTCAAAGTCCTAAAGTATAAAAGGCACAAAAATGAGTGAGCAGAAGGAGAAAACTATAAACAACTGGGAAAAAAAAAGGGTAAAGTATATATGAAACTAGTAACAAATCCCCTGAAGTCTCACAGATATCATTGTTCAAAAGCAAATACCTCGGTGATGGTGTCAGCACCAAATTCCTTCCTCCATTGAAGCATGTCAGACCACATTTGCTTAGATTTCTCAAGGTCAAATTTCCTGGCCTTAAGGAACCTGTTCAAAAAATAATGCAGGAAAACTGTCAAACCAAATGAGTTAAAAAATGCTTCTCTATTTCTTTACTCTCTGAAAATCTCTGCATATGCAAATTGGTTCCTAAAGTTACCAAGATGTTAACAATAACATATCTGAGTTTATACGTTTACTTTACAACAATTATTTGTCGGAATAGAACCCATGAATGCAAGTTTGAACGAAAAAAATAGTTAATTAGAATGGACTAATCAATGCAGATTTTAATATCAGAATAGCATTGCTGTTAGTATTCACCATTCTGAAATATACATGGCCAAACCTTGTGGAATGAAAGCAAACTATATCAAAACTTTGCTCAAGAATAAGAGTTAAGCAAGAAAATTAAGGTGACCTGAGCATCATGTGATAATCATCGTGCTTATCTGGGAGGAGCTCGTCCAAGAGAAGAGCCTGTCGGAACTCATCAACAGCTTTGGATTCTTCAGCATCGCGGATATCCTCGATTTCAATCGACATGACCTTGCTGGTGCTTCTTCTCCTACTCCTTGTCAAGGAATTCCTCAATTTCTTCTTCAATGAACCAACACGATCACCCTTTTCAAGAGCTGCAATGCCACATCAACAAGAATTGGCTTAGAATTGGAATTAATTTTACATCAACAACATATGTTCATAAACTTGTATTGAAATATTTATTACTCGAATTATCAACAGAAACTCTACCATTCTAAAAATTTACAAAGGATTTAGATTTAAGTTCTGTCTGCAATCTAATTAAAAAAAAGGTGGACAGAAAGAAAGAATGATGGAGATGAAACTGACATGTCTTTGGAGATAGCGGTCCAGACATGGTTCGGCTTCGTGTTTAGCTTGTGCAGGGATTCAGGAGAATTACTTGCTCGTCATACGATACCAGAAATAACGTTGCACTCCCAAATGCCCTGCATGCATGGAAAACCCATTAAACACCAACAACAAAACAATTAACAGCACAGCAACGTGCATGCGATGGAAAACACACGACCCTTTTGTTTTGAAGGGTATTTTTCATCATTATTCCTTAAGTGAAATAAGAAAGGAAAGTGAAGAGTAAGAGAAAGAAGAAAAGAAGATGAAAAAGAATGACCTAATGGAAGCGATGGGGACGACATGAAAGGAAAGAGGGAGAAGTTATAAGAAGAGAAAAGAAGACTGAAAATAGGTTTTTGTTTCAGAGACAGCGAGGCTTCCATGATTGGCCATTGACAAATTCTCCATTTTCTAAATGGAGAAGAGAAGACACAGTCAGAGATGGAAGAAGGAGTTTGGACGAAACTTAAGGCTATTCCATTCATCTCTTCCATGCTAACTTTCTCTTTCTCCTATCTGTCACTCTAAAATGCCTCTTCATTTTAGTATCAACAATTACACAAAATATTATTTAAATTATATATATATATATATTGTAACATTAAATAAATCAAAAGAAAATTTATCTCTTATAATTATTGTATAAAAAGATTTATTGTCTGAAAAAATAATATTCTTTTTTTTTTGTTAAACGAATGTAAAAATATATTATGATATTATTATTAGAAACAATATCATTTCATTATAAACTTGTATAAGTTTTACCATATTAGAGTTTCATGAATAAATAGTTAAACTCTAACTAGTCAATTTTTGTAAAGATACCAATAAGTTATAATAATTAAGCTTAATTATATTTTAAGACAAATTTAAGAAGTTTTAATTAAGTTTTTAATAAATTTATATTTTTTAATTGTGTTTAAATTTTCTGCTACGTGGATGATATAATTATTAAGTGATTGATTATAAGCAACTGTAAAAAAAGTCGTATATGGATACAAATATATAAAAAAAGGTTACTTATTTTTGTTTTGTGATATATGACAAGTGAAATAATAGGTGTAGCACAAGGGAAATAATTTTAGAGGTTGCGATACTCTAGTTTTCTAATCATAACATTATCAACATAAAATATTTAATTGAATTTAAGCAGTTAAACCTAAAATATTGTAAGAACATATTTACTAAATTAAACATTTAAAATTTAATTCATTTAGAAAAATTATCAGATCAATGAAGGGGGAACCACAGTGAGGTTATTTCGCGGTAAAGTAGTAGACGATGTTAATATTAATTATTCTTGTTCTAATATATCAATTTTGTAATTCATTAGTAATAATTTAATATTTTAAAAGGTTTATTTTATAAAAAAAAACCACCATGAAAGACTCTACTAATATTAAATATTATGTTTTAAAAAAAATATTTTAAATATTCTGGTTTTGATTAATTAGGGGACGTTTGGTAAAAGAGGGTTTTTTAGTTTCATTAGAGTTTTTTTATATTTGATTTCTGAAATTTCTTTTAAAGTTTCTAACAAAATTGTTTCAATGACATGGTGAAAATATGTTTCTTTCCACGTTAAATTATTTTTCTTGTAGTAAAATAGAATATTACTCTCGTTAAATCATTTCACGTGATAATAATTAAAAAAATGGATGAAAATTTATGATACTCTTTAATTCCTACGAAACTTATATAAATATTTTTTTTAAATTATAATATACTAAATAAATTTTAGTAATTCCTAATAATAACAATAGTAATTATGTGAAAAAAACAATGTACTAAATGTTTCCTATAATTTTAAGCATAATGTTTAGCAAATTTAATTTTTTTTTATAGAGATATATCACTAATAATTTTCTTCGTTATTTCTCAAGTTAGTTTAAATTTAAATTTTTATGTAAATTAATTTAATCACATGAAAACCTCGGTAAATTTAAATTTTATGTTGGGAAGATAAGTCTTGGGATATCATCAATGGAGTAATTTTTATATGTATAGTGTTAAATTGACTTGTTAAATTATTTTCTTCTTAATTATGAGTTAAGATCTAATTGTTGGTACAAAAATTTTTAAAATTAGATAAAATTTTGTTAATGAGAATAAATTCAACAATAAATTTGAATTATTAATAAATTTCAAAATTTTAATTATCAATTAATTTTATTTATAAATTTTACTGATGAATTTATTATCGACAAAAAAACAATCTATAAATTTCTTGATAATATATTTTATTTACTAACAAAATCTATTAATAAATCCACCAGTAATATATATTTAATTTATTGATAAAAAATTTATTATTAATTATTGATATATTTCATTATCAATAATTATTGACGGATATATCCATCAGTAACTAATGAGGGCGGTGAATGTCATCGACAACATTTTTATTGACAAATTTTAGTTTGTCGATAAACTATTAAAAAATAATAATTATCGATGAATTTTTATAGTTTCTGACAGATAATGATAGTCAATAAATTAAGATTTTTTATAGTTTGTGATATTGAAAAAATTAAGATTATTTGTAAGAATTTGATAAGAGAGTACTAAATAAACATGAATGGTAACAACTTACTTTCTTGAAGTCAAAATTTAAATATAAGTGTAGGTTGAAGTGTTCTTGTAAGAAAAAATGCTATGATGAAAAATTTTGTAAAACATCAAATTGTAAAATAATGAGAACCATTAAATTATAAGATAGACTATGAAGCTTAATATAATATTTGAAGAAATAATTAACGATGTTAGTAGTTTTTTTTTTAATATTTTATTCTAATTTTATTAGCATTGTTATGTCACTTGTTCATGACTTTGTGCTTGTGTGTTATTTATTTTAAAAATTAAATGGTCAAATTGAAAATATTGATGAAGAAAACATAAGTTTTAAATTGTAATATTTATAATAATTATTTTTTAAATTATTTATATTTGAATGTATGTTTTAAGTATATAACTTTTATTTGGTTGTCCTTTGAATTTATATTTTTTTGTTATAATTTTATTTGAATTTAATTTTAAAAACTTCTAAAATAATTTCTTTAAAATACTTATATGCATTCGTGGATACCCACACATTTAAAAAAGGTACTTACTTTATAAACAGTACCCAATAGATAATGAGAAATTTTTTTTAATACAAGTTAGATAATGATTACACACTATTTGTATCTTATCTGATCAAACTCGTTACTATCCTTAATTCTATGTAATATAGTTTTGAAAAATGTATTGAATAACAATATAAATAATTAGTCATGAATAATTCTATTTCTTGATTTTGAGGATAAAAAATATTTTGAAATATTAACAAAATTAGAAGTTAGCTGCCGAACTACCAAGTAAATATATAAATAATTTTTTAGAAGAAATATAGTTGTATAGCCACTTTAGTTGGTTTATAAGTTTATTTAACCCTGATGAAAATTTTTAGCAAATGAATAAATCTCCATATATTTTTAACTTAATTACTCTTCTCATATTTCTAGAAACGATATTAAGAGTGTGGTGATGTGGCAAAGGATAATGTATTGATAATGGTAATTCTTACCATTATCTGAGCTTCATTTTAGAGACAAAATTAACACCCTTTAGTTTATTACTTGCTGAAATCCTCTTTTTTATATAGTTTTAGTGTTTATCTATATTTTGAGTTACATTACATAAATAATACTTTAATCTCCTGTTTTTGATCCATTTTGATGTTAAGAAGATCCTTCATTACATTGAAGAGTCTCAGTGACCTAGAGAAGCAAGAAGATCATCAAAAAGGTAAAAGTTTTGGTAGTTGCACTGGCACTGAGCTGTAGGAAGCCAGCGCTGAGCGCTAGAGTTACAGAGAGCTGCCACAAAGGCTGGCGCTGAGCGCCAGGAATGCACCGCTCAGTGGTGACGCTGCTGATTTGTCAAAATGCCTATTTATTCAAGTTGTTTAGAAGCATTTGGGGTTTTTGGTTCTTTGGAGGCGCGATTTCTCCATGGAAACATCTCCTCCTCTTCCTTTGGGTCTCCTTCTTCTTCCATCTTCCATGTTTGTAAGCTCTAGGGTTCTCCATGGAAGTGGAGAACCAAATTCATCTTGTTAGGGTTAGATGTAGCCTATGAACTCTTGTGTAATGATTGATTGATTCGTATTTATATATGCCTTTTCTATCTATTACTAGTATTCTTGTTTCCAATCTTAAAGCTTGCATGTAATGGAGACGTTCATGACTTGATTTTGGGGCTTCATGGGTTATGGGGATGTAAGATGGAACCTAGAACTGAAACAAGAGTCCTTGTGGTTCACTGATTCCAGGGATGGAAGATGATTCACATGTTGACTTAGATCCTAGTTCTTAATGTGGGTTTTACTTGTTAGATTTTCCAAGGGATTGGAGTTTGATAAGGAAAACCTAGGCTCTTTCACCTAAGGGATTAGGTCTAGAGTGTTTTAGTGGATTGAATTTAGTAAATTGATGGAGAGGAGATGAAAGTGAGTATACACAAGAGTAAATTGGTGAAAACTAACCTTAACATTGTCATTTCATACCATTTCTAGTCTTTTCCATTTCTAAGTGCCTTCAATACCAAAGTCCAACCTTGTAATTATTTGTGAATTTATCTTCTTGCACATATTCTTAAATGATGAATTGTTCTTGAGTCTATATGAGTTATTAATCACACAATTTTCTAGTATTACGAGTCTCTTGGGAAAACGATATCTGGTCTTATCGGTTTTATTACTTGAACGATTTGGTACACTTGCCAATGAGTTAACATATATATGTGTCAAAAATTTAATTATACAGTGGAAATTGAGTTGTTTACATGTAAAGTTTTTTCCTTTTAATGGAGAAGATTGAAGTTTTCCCTAATGAGTGGTTTGGGGTCTCCATTTTCTTATTCTCCTTCGCAATTGGTTGATGAAGTGTGGTTGTAAATGAATAATGGTTAATGAATTGTATAATGTCTCGCACACTAATTTACCATTGTGGGGAGGTTGCAGTTTGAGAGTGGCTAAAAGTTAAAAATGGTGGAAAAGGATTTTGAGGTAGTTACAAGATTTGATTAATGATTTTAATTTTCATTCAACGTATATATTTTTCTTATTAACGAGTGTTTCATGTTAATAAAATTTTTGTTGTTGTTGGATGTTTTGAATAACGGAGTGGAAATGATTATTTTAAAGGGTGCGATTATTTCAAATGGTGCAATGAAGATAACCAAGATTAAAGGGATGTTACTATTGCTAAACAAAGGAGAAAGATCTATAATCTAGAAAATTTTCTTATGGCTTCTAAAAAATGGGTTAAGTTGTTAATAGGGATGACATGTTTTGTGAGTTTGATTAACATAATCATTGTTGGTATGTTGTTTAAAATTTCATAAAATGTTGTAAAAGTGACATGTGTTGTCATTAGAAAGTTATATACTTTGTGGGTTGTAGTAAGTGTAATGTACTTGGTTGTATGCCTTTGTAATGTGATCTTATTAAATGAATGAGAAGTTTCAGCAATATACAAATAAGCATAAAAGTTAAATTCTATTGCAAATACACGTGATATTAATTCTAAATACATTCATAGAAAGCATTGTTCTTCAAAAGACATAATACATATTGAAGTTCCAGATTATATGTCTTCCATAATAGGCCGAAATACATAATGAAGTTTCAAATACATATGGCAGCTGCAAAATGTACATAAATAAAGTTTTATATGCCTTCCAAACTTGGTCCTTCTCTAACGATGGGTCTTACAGTTAGCTAAGTTTGTTGGGTCTATTGAAATTGACATGTAGTAATTTGACTTCCTTCAAATGATATTGTTGGGTTTGTTGAAGTTGGTTAAGTTTCTTCAAGGTCTATAGGAGGTGTGTTTGCTAACAGTGTAGTTGTTGGGCTTGTTTGGTCTTTTATTTGAGGAGCTTGTGGGAATATATATATATATATATATATATATATATATATATATATATATATATATATATATATATATATTATTTTTATGGCCAAGTTGTCTGTACATCTCACATCCTTTACGTGTTTCACATTGTCTTAGTTGTGTTTTATCCTTCTTTAGCTTCCAAGGCTCTAGTCTTCTTTTCTTTTTCAGTCTTCTAGGCAGACCCTTTCAATTGATGCCAAAACATCATAATTATAAGTCATTTTCCATGAATGAGGACAGTTGACAGGTATATCATTAAAAATTATGTTGTCTGAGTCACATAACAAAATATTGATTTCCCTAACATATTTTAATGACCTATTATTCATAAATTTTCTACCATAATGAAATATCACTTCGAAAATTGACTCGTACATCTCAACTATAATATATATATATATATATATATGAGTTTGTTAATTTACGTAAAAACATTTTTTAGTTAGTACATTAGTGTTAAAAAATATCAAAGATATTACATTTCATATACCACTAACACATTAAAAGACCAATTTAAAATGAGACCACGACCTCAACACCCTCAGACATAGTGGACTACCACTCTCAACTAATTCTATAAACAAGTATTAACTCAACCACATTACATAAAAAATTAAAAAAACACAACTTTAATGCTTTGTTCTTATGAAGGGATTTGGGGGAGATGATTTGGGGGGAATGATTTGAGTTGATTTGAGGGTAATTTTGTTGTTGTTTTTTTGAGTAGATTTGTGGGTAATTGAGAGTGGATTTGA